>NW_020955852.1:309847-311574 GCF_003031625.1 Empidonax traillii
CCCTGTTCCCCACACCGATATAACCCGGACTGTGGAAAAACCTCTAAAAGGCAAGGCGGCAAAGGGAATTCCTCTCGGTCCCACCGCCCGTCTGCGCCCCAAGATGGCGCCGGCCATGTGGGAGGGAGACGCAGTCGCAGCGCGGCGCGGGAAACTTCTAATTGCGTCACCCCTACACCACGCCCAAAGTATCCTCCCACCGTAGACTCCTCCCCTGAACACTCCCCCTCGGTTACATCACGCTACGGTAGTCACGAGGGGCGGAAACAAGATGGCGTCAGAGCCAGTTCCGCCGAAAACATCCGGCAACATGGCGGCGCCCATGATCGGCATGCCTCCGATACATCGCGGCTAGTTTCCCATGCCGATGTTTGGAGAGACTGTAAAGCTCAGGCACTTCAGGCGGGTGACACAGAATTCCTTAAGGCATTTCCAATTTATTTTGACGAGGGGCCGACGCCTCAGTGGACACCTATCTCTTATCCTATATTAAAGGACATAAAAAAGGCTATTGCGGAATACGGGTTGGGTGCGCCGTTTACTCTGGGTTTGCTTGAGTCTATGTTTCAGGCGTATACCTTAATTCCATATGATATCCGTATGATAACTAATGGCTTGTTAACAGCGGTTCAAAATTCTGTCTTTGAAAATGAGTGGAAATCTCTTATTGCTAAGTATGTTACTGACAAATTGTCTAATAAAAGGAGTCCTCCTGACCATTACAAAAACATGCTATACGGTGAAGGGGCATTTTCAACAAGGGAATCTCAGGTCACAATTGAAAAACAGTATTTAAACACCTCTCGTGACCTTGCTTTACAGGCAATCAAAAAAGTTGCCGATGCTTATGCCTCTGCACCCTCCTTCACCCTAATTAGGCAAGGTCAGGATGAACCCTTTGTTGATTTTATTACTCGGCTTAAGGAAGCAATAAACAAACAGGTCCAGCAGAAAGAGTCGCAGGAAATTCTATTTAAAAAGCTAATTATTGAGAATGCTAATCAGGAGTGTCAGCATGCATTGAAATATTTAAAAGAACCAACATTATTTGAAATGATAGAAGCTTGCAAATACATAAATTCTAACACACACAAAGCTAAACTTATGGCTGCAGCTCTTTATGGACCGAATGTTTGTTTTAATTGCAATCAAAGAGGTCACATACAAAAGCATTGTCCACAGCTACATCCTCAGTCAGCACCTAGTACCCCTACCTTTCCTAAAACAGTGTGTCAACGATGTAAAAAAGGCAGGCATTGGACAAAAGACTGTCGATCTGTAGTTGATGTACACGGTAACCCTTTACCCCCTAAGTCCTCTAAGTTAAAGTGCAAACTTTCTTTTCCTTCTTGTTTGTCATGTTTTATGCCATGCATTAATAGAAAAGAGGGCAGGACCCTTCCCTCTGACCATTTGGGGGAGAGGTCATGCTCTTATTTTAGCAGGTGCTGGAAGAAATGCAGATCCTCCAAGACAACTCACAAACCTTCCTCGCAAGAAAATACAGTGTCATCAGAGTCATTGTCATAATGCTGCTACTGGTCGTGGAACAGGTTGTATGTCCCCCCTCAATAAAAATGCCACCTTGGTCCATGGGGCAAGGGGAAAACATCTGGGTGCAGTTAGCTAAGGAAGCAAACACTGATACAATTTGCCTGGCCACAAATAATGTAGCTAATCCGTTTTCTACATGTTTAGTTGGTGTTCCTTTAAGTAAAAAGTTGTTA
>NW_020955852.1:313892-316880 GCF_003031625.1 Empidonax traillii
ATCCCCTCGGGCGGGAGCGACTTTCTATCCCTAGAGGGTGCTGCACGTCCGGGGAGCCCCCATCTTTTTTTCCCTGGGATTAATAAATCATCAATAATTCATCGAACCCTCGTGTCGCTCATCTCCTTCTCCGCCCCCGGGCTGCGGCAGCCATGAGGCGCTGTGGGGTGAAGGGGGAAGGGGGAGGGAGCACCTCTCCCCTTTGGAGCAGGGGGTAAAAGGAAGCCTCCTGTTCCAGGGACCCCTGTCCCCATCCATTCAGCGTTCATCACCCCAGTTTGGTGGGGGAGAGGAACTCGAGGGGATGGTGCTAGGGCAGGGTGATACCACCCTTTGGGTCCCCAAGAGCTGCTCAGGGTGGGGAAACTGAGGCACAAATTGAGGGAGGAGGGGCTGGGGGGGCTTTTCTCGAGGCTGTGGTTGGCTACTGTGCCACCCCCATGCTGGGACCACCAAAAGAGGGAACAGAGGTATTTTTTGGGACACCCACCTCCTCCTGCTCCTGTGTAGGGTGGTCTGCAGCAGTTTGGGCTGGTCTCACCAGTGGATTTTGCCCCAGGACACCCTGCCTCGGGCTCTGGGGGTGAGGGATCTGTTGTTGGCCTCACGGGGTCGGTACCAAAACAAACAGTTGTCACCGTGTATACAGAGATGAAAATCAGAAGGCAGGGACTAATTTGGACATTTGGGGAACAACGCAGAGTCTTACATGAAGTACAAAAGGACGAGACTTCCTGAGGATCTGGGAAGTTTTTGGGAAAAATCATCTTGGTTTCCAGGCCCCTCTAAATGAGTCAAACGAATAACAGGGTCTGTGGTGACAGTGATTATAGTCTTTCATGTATTTCTGTGAACTGTTGTACTAATGTTTGTAACCCAAAATATTATAAAGCTTATCAGACAGACTTTCGGGAAATTTCAGAAAGTCTCAGAAAAGGGGAAAATCTTTAATTTCAACAATTAGTGTTGACATCTTGTGAATTCCTTCAGTGGGACAAGACAAGGCTTAGTCCTGTATCCACCCACGATTCCGTAGGTGGATACGGGTAGGTAACCCTAACCCTAACCCTAATCCTAACCCTAACACTAACCCTAACCCTGACTCATCATCTATCTAGTGCAGTAGGTGTGCCACTATCGGCATTGCACAAAGAGCAAGAGCTTTCTATGCAGGCAACTTTGGTCAGAGAGGCAACTTCATCCGCATGAACTGTTGGCTGTCGGACGACCAGTGTGAGCCCAGCGCTTCTACATTCCACACAGGAAAGAAAGTCCTGAGCCTCCGTCTCTCTAAAGAAGTTAGTGCACCACTTTCAGCACTACACAAAGAGCAAGACCTTCCTCTGCAAGCACCTTTAGACTGGCAGGAATCTTCTCTTGTTCTAAATCCTAGACCAAAACTTTAAAAAACTCTAACCCCAACCCTAAACTTAACCCTAACACTAACCCTAACCCTAAGACTAACTCAAACAGTAACCCTAACCCTAAAACCTAACCCTAACTAAAACCTTAAAACCTAAATCTAAACCCTAACCCTAACTTACGCACTAGAACCGAACCCTAACCCTAACCTTTACCCAATCCCCTAAAACACTAACCCTAACCCATAACCCTAACCCTAAACCCTAAACCTAACCCTAATCCACAACTCAAAAATTAACCCTAATTTTAACAGTAACTCTAACCATAACCCTAAGCCTAACCTAACACTAACCCGAACAGTAATCCTAATCCTAACCCTAAACCCTAACCCTAACCATAACCCCTAACCCTAACTCTAACCCTAAACATAACCCTAACCCTTACCTTAACCCTAACGCTAACCCTAAGTTTAACCTTAACCCTAACCCTAAACACCCAAATCTAACCCTAACCCTAAACCCCTAAGCCTAACCATAACCCCTAACTCTAACCGTAACCCCTAACTCTACCCTCAAACCCTAACCCTAACCCTAAGGTTAACCATAACCTTGTGGGGAACCCTGCTGGTTCTGGGCTCTCTGCAAGCTGAGATACTGAAGATGGAACGCCTACACCTGGCAGAGGGGCAGCTACGGACAGAAAGGACTGTAACACACAATGGGTTTCCTGTTATGAATGCTGAGTATTGTGTTCAGACATGTGTGGCTGTGTGTCCAATCATGAGTTGTTATGCTAGGGGCAAACCAATGGCGTGTGTACATGTGCCATCTAGAACTGTAAAAAGTACATGCACTGCTGTAATAAAGTGTGCTGGTATCCTGAAGCCATGTCTTGTACCACCCCAACCACAACATAACCCTAACCCTAAACACCAAACCTAACGCTAACCCCAAGCCCTCACCTTAAAACCTAAGCCTAACCCTTAACCCTAATCCTTACCCTAACTGCAAGTCTAAGTCTGACCCTAATTCAAACCCCTAACCCTAAACCTAACCCTAACCCTAACACCTAACCCTAATCCAAACCCATAACCCTAACCCAAACCCTTAACCCTAACCCAAAGCCCTAACCCTGTGATGGTTTTAGTCTAGGCCTTCCTTGGTGACCAGTTTGTAACCAAGGAAGGAGCCAAGTACCCAGTATTCCACACAATTTTTACGTAAACCAGAGTATAAATAAGTCGGAGATTAGAGACCTCTCTCTCTTCTCTTCCGGCGAGGTCTGGGAACAGTGGGTCCCTGCGTTGGTCTCGCTTATCTAAGGCTGAGGCCTGCAGAGTCCGCTGTCCTACCATGTGGGGGTTTGGAGAGTGCTGGCTGTGACTGCCGATCCTGCTGTTCTAAGGGACGTGGTGAGATCTGTTTTGTTAGTTTACCGGTTCGGTGTCCCTTTTGTTCCCTTTTGTCCCCTTTTTCCCTTTCCCTATCCCTGCGGGGGGTGGACCCCCTTTTTCTGTGTATATAGCATCTTAACTGTATATAACTGTAATTTGCGTAAATATAGATATATTTTTATATAAGCAGCTTGATTGTGGGTTCTTTAATTTTTATAGTTTCTTTCTCCTTT
>NW_020955852.1:317263-320400 GCF_003031625.1 Empidonax traillii
CTTTTGTCCCCTTTTTCCCTTTCCCTATCCCTGCGGGGGGTGGACCCCCTTTTTCTGTGTATATAGCATCTTAACTGTATATAACTGTAATTTGCGTAAATATAGATATATTTTTATATAAGCAGCTTGATTGTGGGTTCTTTAATTTTTATAGTTTCTTTCTCCTTTAACCTAAGGGAAGAAAGAAGGAGGGGAAGGGGGCTGCTGTCCTAACTTTCGGGCATTTGGCAGGGAACCAAGTCCAAACCGTCACAAACCCTAACCCAAATACTAATTCTAACCATAACACTACCCCTAACCCAAACATTAGAACCTAACCCTAACCCAAATCCTAAACCATAAAACTAATCCTAACATTAACCCAAACTTTAACCCTAACCATAAACATAACCCTAATTCTAAACCTAACCCAAACACTGACTCTAACCCAGACACTAGAACCTAACCCTAACCCCTAACCCTATTCCTTATCCTAACCCTAACTCTAACCCTAACCCTCACCCTAACCCTAACCCTAACCCTTACCACAACCCTAACCTTAATCCTAACCCTAACTCTAACCCGAAACCTGACACCAACCCTAACCCTAACCCTAACCCTAACCTCTACCCTTAATCCTAACCCTAAACGCTAAATCTAACCCTTACCCCAACCCTAACCTTAAACCCAAAACCTGACCCTAACCCTAACCCTAACCCTAACCCTAACCCTAACCCTAACCCTAACCCTAACCCTAACCCTAACCATATCTCCTAACCCCTAACCCTAACCCTAAAACTAACCCTAAACCTAAACCCTTACCCTAACCCTAACCCTAACCCTAAACCTAACCCTAACCCTAAATTTAACCCTATCTCCTAACCCTAACCCAAACACTATAACTTAACCCTAACCCCTAACACTAATCCTTATCTTAACCCTAACCCTAAACCCTTAGCCTAAACCCTAACCCTAACTGTTATAGTCAAAAATGACGAACGATAATTTTAAAGATTATAAAAGAGATTTATTGAAGGCAGGTAGACAAAACAGCGCACTGGGCGACTGGAGGAAACCCTTTTCCTCACCGATCTGCAACGTGACAGACCAACAGTCAATCTTTTATACCCCCTTCTTTTCTCCACCCCTTGAGTCTCTGTTGATTATTTTATTGGAGTTCATTTCGCGGGCTTTCCCAATACTGGTCCTTGTTTCGCGGGCTTTTCCAATATTGGTTCCTGCTTTCGCGGGCTCCATCTCGCCACCTGAGTTCAGCCAATGAACTGGTTAAACCGCAGTCCTCAGAGGCTGCCTCGTGGAAATTTCCAGATGGGGGGGGCAAGTTCCCTCTCCTTGGCTCTTGTCACTTCCACCCTTCCTTTACTATGAACATGCTCAAAGTGAACATTCATGGAACATAAGACATACAAATTCATGACAATTGTATAATTAATCACGCAATCACTACAACATTGCAACTTTTCTATTTGTAACTGCCCACTTCATAACTGTGAATGTTTTAGTGAGCACAGCCTTTGCCTGACCTATTGTAACAAGTAGAATTAAACTTAATTACTTAATTTGATGAGCAAGTTATACTCTTTGTTCTTTATCACCTATTACACTAACCCTTACCCCAATCCTTACACTTACCTTAATGCTAACCCCTAACCCCAACTCAAACCTAACCATAAACCTAAACCCTAACCCTAACCCTTACCCCAATCCTAACCATAACCTGAAACCCTAATCCTAATCTTAACCTGTACCCCTAACCCCTAACACTAAACCTAACCCTAACCCGAACCCTAACCCTGTCCCCTAACCCTAACCCTAACCCTTATGCGTAACCCTAACACTAACCCTCATCCAGTTACCCATAACCCTAAATCTGTCCCCCTAACTTGGAGTGCTAACTAATAAAAACCACCCTGAACAAACCCTAACAAGCCTCAGCCTGTCTTAGCTAGAGGTCTGCTTACTGGTTTTGGAAAAGTACTTAACACTGATAACAGGCTGCAAGAATGTAAACTATTTAGATAATAAGGTGGAGTTTTTGGAGACAGACAATGATTTCATATCGCGTGCACAGATGCACATACCCAATGGAAAGGGTGTTAGTGATACAATTTTGGCTCATGATTTCCAGAATTTAACCAATGGTTTGAAGGTCTTCAAGCAAAGCAGGACTCTGAAAGTATATAAGAGACTGGGTTATGTAAATAAAGTGGAACATCTGCTTAAATCATATTGGTTTGTTCACTGTGAGCTCCTACGCCTATAGCCATCCAGCACCTTGGGGGGTGACCTGGGGGGTCTGGGACTGAAAACCCCTGGGGGTTGGGCAAGTCCTTGAGACAACACCTTCTTAGGGCACACAGAGTCGGCAGGAGCCCAGGCTGAGTTGGGCAAACAAAGCCACTCCTGGTTCTTTGAAGGTTGAAATCACCTAAAGCTGGGGAAGGGCAAACGGGGCTTGACTTTGCTGGGAGGAAACTACCCCAAATGGGGCATTTGGCACTCCCCAGTTCCTGGCCTGGGCAGGAGTTTGCACAGACTCGGCTGCTGCGATGGAACTGCTACAGCAGAGAGCGGAGGGAGGCACCAGGAGAACATGCTCCTCTTTTGGGGAGGATGTTTCAAAGCTGTGCTGGAGTTTAGTGTGTGTGGGCAATAAATCAGTTCCAAAAGCCGCGAGGGAGCATTACGGTCTGCCCTTCCAGGCTGGAGTAACTTTTGTTTGATTATTGTATCCCTTGGGGTGAATTAAAGTAAAGCAATCCTGGCTGATCAGTGTTTGCAGAACTAGAGAGAGAAAGAGCATTTATTTGGGAACAATTGGGTTGCAAAGGAAAACAGGTGTGGAGCCCTTTGGATTGTAATACAGCCACCCAGGGAAATGTGGGAGGGAAAAGAGAGAAAGAGAGAGAAAGGAATCAAAGTCACAGTCGCCCCTCAGAGGACTCTGACCAAGCTGGTTGTTGTCCCCGGGGTCCTGGTGCGTCAGGGAGTGCTGGGGGAGAGAAGCCCCCGCAGCACAACATGGGGTGGGTTTCTGTCCCCTCCCAAACCCTCCTGGGGCCTCCCCTGGGTGTGTTTGGGGCCCCTTTGGCAGGGGCCGGAGGTGCTGGTTTGTGCCAAGCCTTGCCGGGCTGGGC
>NW_020955852.1:321863-326385 GCF_003031625.1 Empidonax traillii
GATATACTGAGCCAAGCGAGTGCGGACCCTTTAGTACTGCGGTTCCCATCTCCCGCGAGGGACTGGGCCAGGAATAAGGGGAGCGAATGTGTGTGTGTGTGATTGTGGATATTCCAGAAGATGGAAGCGAAGGGCAGCAAGCCTTCGACTCCCATGGGAAGGGTACCCTCTGTACCTAAGAATACCCCTCTAGCGTATATCTTAGATAATTGGAAACATTTCCCTGAAACAGTAGGGAAAGATAAACAAAAGATGATATTATATTGTACTAAGATATGGGGAGGGAAGAAAATCTCACTGAATGTCTTCTGGCCGGTATACGGGTCAGAAAAGGACTGGGTGAGGCAACAATTAAATCTCTGGGTCAATAATAAAGAACCTTTTAACCCAGAGGAAAGTCAGTATGCAGAAGTTTGGTTAAAAAAACCACAAGCCGTATCTACACTCTATGTAATAAGTGAATTTAAAGAAAAGGGAAGTTCAGAAAGTGTACGTGAGAAAGTGTATGTGAGAAAAATGTACGTGAGAAGGGAGGCGACAAGTAAAAATGATGGTGGCAGTGATAAGAAAAGACCGCAAAGGGGGGCTCAGAGACCGAAGAATTTTAGAAAGAGGTAAAGTGAAAGAAGTGATTAGGCGGGACCAGGAAAGTTGCTTTTACTGTGGAAAAAGGGGACGTGAAAAGAAATTGCAGACAGCGAATTCGAGATGAAGAAGTTTTAAAGACAGAATAGGATAGTCAGGGGCTCTATATTTTAGGGGACCGGAGTCATCCTGAGCCCTTGATAAAACTGAAAATAGGTCCCCACAAACAGGAGTTCACCTTTTTAGTCGATACAGGAGCCGAAAAATCGACCATTAGACAGGTTCCTGATGGATATAAAGTATCCTCTGAGAAAGTACAAGTAATCGGAGCGAAAGGAGAACCATTTAAAGTAAATAGGATTAAGAATGTACTTTTTGAAACCCAAAACAAATTTGGTATTGGTGAACTCCTGCTCGTTCCAGAAGCAGAATATAACTTACTGGGACGAAACTTAATTGTAGAATTACAATTGGAAATTAAAGTTCAGAACCAGGAATTAAACATATCGGCTTATCCCTTAACAATTGAGGAAGAGAAACAAATAAATCCAGATGTTTGGTATTCCCCTGACACAATTAGTAAACCAGATATTCCCCCAATTGAAATTCAAATTATGTGTTAACAAAAATACATGAAAAGACTCATTGGGGAACCCAAGCATTAGTAGACCATTTTGAACAATTATATTCCACTATAGGAATTTATAATATTGCAAAAGCTATTACTATTATCTGTGAAACTTGTCAAAAGGTAAATCGTGTAAAAATAAAAGGAAGACCTTTTGGGGGGCGTTCCCTTGCGTATAGACCATTTACGAATATCCAAATTGATTTTACTGAGTTACCTAAAGCTGGGAAATATAAGTACTTATTAGTAATTGTTGATCATTTAACCCATTATGTAGAAGCATTCCCTACCTCAAGAGCTACAGCAAATCAAGTTACCAAAGTGTTGTTAGAGCATATAATACCTCGATACGGTGTAACTGAAGTTATAAATTCGGATAGAGAACCACATTTTGTGTCAAAAATTGTTAAAGAAATATCAGAAACTTTGGGAATCAAATGGGAATATTATACTCCTTGGCACCCACAAAGTTCGGGAAAAATAGAAAAAAAATGAACGGAGAATTAAAAACGATTCTCACAAAATTAATAATTGAAACAAAAATGTCTTGGATAAAATGCCTACCCATGGCCTTGTTAATTATTCGAACAAGGCCTCGGGCAGACTTGGGCATCTCAACCTTTGAAATGATGTATGGAATGCCTTATCGAATTGAAGAACCCCAAAAATCATGTCTTAATACGTGAAAATACTATTGGTCTGTGGCATTTGTGAATTCGTGGTGCCTTTGATTCGTTCGGGATCTGGTGTTTTCTTCCCGTTGAACAGGTGTTGTCCTGGGTACTTGATTTTCTTTTCTACAGACTGTGGTTTTTCTTGTGATGCCTTTGAGCCTTTGCTTGCGGGAGGGTTTGGAGGATTTGTGCTTTCCACCTTTGCCTTTTCTTCAGTTTCCCCTGCAATCCCCCACATTAGAAAATCATCAGCATTCCTGGGGACACTAAATTGGTTCTGAGAAGATAAGTTATGACAAAAATATTGAAAAATTTATCTGATGACGTACCCCTTGGAATTAAGTGTTTCTTGGGATTAATTTTTGCATTTGTTGTATCCTTATTTATATATTATTTATGGAAAGTCGTGAAGTGTGGAAGAGGAGTTTGTTAGACTATTTAAGCCCTAACATCACATATAGGAGGTTTGTAAATTTAGAAAATCCTGGAGAAGTGTATAATCGGGATGTACGTATAAGATGTAATACCCCAGGTTGTGAGTGTTACCCTTTTGTCTGTTTTAAATGTAAAAAGTGCCAGGAAAAGTGGTAGAAACATTGTAGGTACGGATACCCGCCTAAAGGAGTCTGTACCTGATGTTATCGATCTGAATGAGAATTTACTACTTGGGCATTACACCACTTAGACGAAAGAGGGGTTCCATGGAAATCCCCCCAACAATGGTAGTATTATTTTGTATTCGGATTAATTCCACAATATTTTTGTTACCACCCAAATGAACCAGCTCCTTTTGGGATAGAAATAATCAGAGTCCAGTGCCGAAGGGAACTAAAAGCCGTGTGGTGTAATGGGTATATGGTAAAAGCTGTGTCATGGCCTGCCTATACAGCACATTTCACTAAATATAAAAGGCATATTCCTACCAGGGAATCCTGCTGCCGAGAAGATGGAACACCCCGTGACTCGAAGCAACCGAGCCGATGGGCGAGGCAGAGGAAGAAAACCCGAAAAAGGAAAAAGCCTAAGTTGTGGGACATCCAAGCTGCAATGGCTGAGTTACCCCAGGACTGGTGAAGGTAAACGAGCTGGCATAAATAAAAGCTTTAATTGGACAAAACTAGACACCCTTTCTACAGGCACTCTTTACATTTCAGCTCTAGTCCTAATGCTTTCTGTAATCCTGACATATGCACAGAACCCACATGAACCATTCAAATGACGTTTAATTAAATGGGAAGATCAAAAGGTCCTTGAAAAAAACAAACAAACAAACAAACAAACAAAAAAACAACACTTTGAGGCTGCAAAGTTATACATGCTTGCTTCCAGGTATAATGCTATGCCAACAAGTAACCCCGATGATGATGATGATGATGATGTACCAATGAATCGCCTTACTAATAATTATTGTAATTGTGATGTGTTACATTGTGCTTGTTACAGTCATTGTGAAAGATGTGGAAAAGAATTTGCCTGTTTTCGGGGAAAGTCAGGTAGTGGAGTTTGATAAACAAATTTCAAGTATGAAAAGAAAAAGGGGGGATTGTAATAAATTAAGGTGGGAGATGTAGTTTATCAAACAGGATGTATCTATTGCTAAAAATACTAGACTAATTAATACTCAAGGGACTATATACTAGTTATAGTTATAGCTAATGGTGTGAAGCAAGGCTGCGTTCTCACTCCAACCTTATTCACGATCTTCTTCAGCATGATGCTCCAAAGGGCCACGGCAGACCTCGATTTTGAAAACGGTGTCTACATTTGATATCGTACCGATGGGAGCCTTTTCAATCTAAGGCGACTGAAGGCCCACTCTAAGACCTTAAATCATCTTATCCGTGAGCTGCTTTATGCTGATGATGCCGCTCTCGTCGCCCACACAGAAGTAGCTCTGCAGCATTTAACATCCCGCTTTGCAGAGGCTGCTGAGCTTTTTGGTCTGGAAGTCAGCTTGAAGAAGACAGAAGTTTTATATCAGCCTGCACCACAGGAAGCCTTCCATCATCCCCATATCACCATTGGTGAAACAGCACTCAAATCAGTCCAACAGTAAAATTATCTGGGAAGCATCATCTCCTCAGATGGTAAGATTGATGCTGAAATTGACAACAGGTTAGCAAAGGCATACAGTGCTTTTGGTAAACTCCGTAAAAGAGTGTGGCAAAACAAACACCTGAAGAAAAGTTATAAGATCAGTGTTTACAGAGCCATTGTGCTGTCTACTCTTCTATATGGTTCTGAATCATGGGTCATTTACCGGCACAACTTGCGTCTCTTAGAACGCTTCCATCAGCGCTGCCTCCGTACAATCCTTAACATCCACTGGACTGACTATGTGACCAACACGTCTGTCCTCGAACAGGCAGCAGTCCCAAGCATTGAGGCCATGCTGCTGAGAACTCAGCTGCGTTGGGCAGGGCACGTCTCCAGGATGCAAGACCATCGCAAGAGAGGAGGCCCGAAGAGGAGATACAAGGACTGCCTGAAACAGTCCCTCAGCCTTGGCAATATTGACCACAACCATTGGTCTACCCTGGCCTCCAATCGGGAGGCCTGGAGACACACCATCTATAACGCTGCTGCTGCTTTTGAGAACACACGCAGGATCACTCTCGAGGAGAAAAGACAACGC
>NW_020955852.1:327065-337623 GCF_003031625.1 Empidonax traillii
ACTACGTCAAGAAAACGGAACCAAGAAACCATAAAAATGGACTTATTTCAATGCTTTGCGCGGCAGTTGGAGGGGCAGTGACCCCCCTGTCGCCCAGCACTGCATTTGCTCATATTCCGCTTGCTATTTCTCAGCAATAAATAAATTTTAATTGGTACTTTTATCATTTGTGGTCTCAATTTATAACAAACGTGCTGCAAGTGCCCTCCAACAGGCCAGGCCCTCCCAGGGAGGAGCAGGCAAGGGAGGGCAAAGGGCTTGGCAAGCTGTGGGGCTGGGGGTGGTGCCCAGCCCGTGCTGGAAAGGGGCACGGGGGGGATGCAGCCCCCAAAATCCTTGGATGCCCAGGACAGCACTGGGATACCCCCCAAACTGAGCCTGGAGCCCCCCACGGGCTTGGGGCTGTTCTGGGAGGTGGGGAAGGGACTTGGGGGGCACAAGAGCTGGGGGTGGGTGGGGAGTGCTCTTTGTGCCCCTTCCATGGGGTTTGTCCCCAGATTTCAGCCTCAGGTGCATCAAGGACAAAAAGGGGCCCATAGGGGTCACCGGGCTCGTCACGGGGCTGCTCCTCCCCATCCCTGCCCTGGGGGTGAGTGGCTGAGGGTGGAGGAGCCACCCCAGAGCCTCCTCCTGCACCACCCCCTGCAAGGAGTCACCTGCACACAGATGCCTTTAAAAACAAAATATATCTTGATACTGGACTACTATGATGAAGGGTCTGTGTCAAATATTTTAATTATCATGTTATATCAATAATTTCTGTAATAATAATAGATATTTTTGTATTTCCAAGCTGCTTTTAACCAGCATCAAAGCACAAGGATAGAAGGATGGATCTGCTTGGAATTTGTATGGGGCTCATTAATTTTAGGGGGTTCTGCCACCTTTTGTGGCATGTTTCTGGAAGCTTTTTGGATCACAGCGCTGCTCCCACCCCACCTCAGAGGGGTGAGAAGGGCAGAGCTGGTGACCCTGGAAATACAAACCTGGTTTGTTTGGCTACAAAACTCACCCTGGGCTGGTTTGGCCTTTCTAGAGGCAACTTTGCAGCAGATCCCTGTGGATTTGTGCTCCTGGGAATGCTCCAACACTGCATGAAACATCTGCGAGGCTTCTCTGGCCAAAAGGAGGATTTTAAGGAAGAAATCTCTTTACCATGATTCCAGTATGATCCCAGTTGCTCAGAGCCACTCCCAGTCACTCCCAGTGTGGTCCCAGTTGCTCCCACTACAATCCCAGTCACCTCCATTTATGATCCCACTTGCTCCCAGTATATCCCAGTTGCACCAGTATGGTCTCAACTGCCCTCAGAATGCTCCCAGCCACTCCCAGTATTGACCCCACTCACCCTCACTGTGGACCCAGTTGTCCCCAGCATGGGTCAAGCTGCTCCCAGTTGCCTTCAGCACAGATCCAGTCAGTCCAGGTATGGTCCCAGTCTTCCCCCAGCATGGTCCCAGTTAATCCCAGTTGCCCCTTGCATGGTCCAAGTCACACCCAGTGTGGTCCCAGTCACCCCAGGATGGTTGCAGACACTCCCAGTATATCCCAGTTGCCCTCAGCATGCTCATAGTCATACCCAGTTACTTCCACTTGCCCCAGGATGCTTCCAGTTCCCATCACTGTGATGCCAGTCACTCTCAGTCTATGCCAGTTGACTACAGCATGGACCTTGTCCCTCCCAGTTACTCCCAATTGCTTCCAGCATGATCCCAGTTGCTCTCAGTCAGCCCCTGCATAGTTCCAGTCACTCCCAGTATGATCCTGGGCACTGACAGTCACTCCCAGCATGGTTCCAGTATGGTCCTGGTCACTCCCCGCTATGATCCCAGTCACTCCCAGTCACTCCCAGTCACTCCCAGTTGCTCCCAGGACCCCCAGGATGGTTCTTCTCTCTCTCAGGGACTCCCAGTCTGAGTCCAGTCTGCCCCAGGCACTGTCAGTCCCTGCCTGGACAATGCCATTTGCCCCCTGCATGGTCCCAGTTCCTCCCAGTAGGATCCCAGTATGTGTCCAATCACTGCCAGTATCACCCCAGTAACTTCCAGACACTTCTAATATGAATCCAGTTTGATCCCAGTCATCCCCAGTATGGTTGCAGTGCCTCCCACATACTGCCAGTAGAATTGCAGTCACTCCCAGGATGATCCCAGTATGAGCCCAGCAGGGGCCCAGCTGCTCCCAGTATGATCCCAGTTGCCCCCAGCAGGGTTCCAGTGGCTCCTCTTCACCCCTACTATGGTTCCAGTCACTCCCACAATGATCTCAGTCACTCCCAGTATATTCCAGTTGCCTCCAGCATGCTCCCACTCAGTCCCAGTATGATCCCAGTCTCTCCTAGTAGAATCCAAGTTACCCCCTGCATGGTCCCACTTGCTCCCACTCACCCCACTATAGTTCCAGTCCATTCCAGTAGGATCCCTGTCACTCCCAGTCTCTCTCAGTCGACTTCAGCCTGCTCCCAGTTACTCCCAGTGTGCTCCCAGTCACTCGTGGTCTCTCCCAGTATATCCCAGTTGCCCCCAGTGTGACTCCACTCATTCCCAGTTCCTCTCGGTAGTTTCCAGCATGATTCTAGTTGCTCACAGTCACTCCCAGCCACTCCCAGTGTGGTCCTGCTCACTCCCAGTATGATCCCAGTCACCTCCAGCGTGATCCCACTTACTCCCAGTATATCTCAGTTGGGTCAACATGGTCCCAGTTGCCCTCAGAATGCTCCCAGTCACTCCCAGTATGACCCCAGCCACCTTCACTGTGAGCCCAGCTGCTCTCAATATGATCCCACTTTTGCCCAGCATGGTTCCAGTTCCTCCCAGTGGGATCCTAAGAGCTCCCAGTTGTCCCTAGCATAGAACCAGTTGCTCCTAGTATGATCCTAGTCCGATCCCAGTATGACCTCAGTAGGATTGCAGTCACCCCCAGTATGATCCCAGTAACATCCAGACACGTCCAGTACAAAGCTAGTTTGATCCCACTCATCCCCAGTATGGCTGCAGTCCCTCTCACACACTCCCAGTATTATTGCAGTCACTCCCAGTATGATCCCAGCATGATCCCAGCAGGGGCCCAATTGCTCCCAGTATGATCCCAGTTGACCAGTTCTGGTCCTGCTGGATCCAGTCCAGCTCTGGGTGTATCCCAGTGTCCCCCCTGTTCCCCCACCCTGGCCCTTTTCTCTCCCCACAGAGCTCCTGAGCCGGTGGCAGCCACAGACCCTCCCCAGGGCCTTGGGCACAGCCTGGACCCCCCTGTGTCCATGAGGATTTTGGGGGGTCGTGTGTCTTCCCTCCCCTGCTGTCACTCTGCCTCCAGCCGGTTGCTCCCAGTGATCCCAGGAAAGCTTCCCAGTTCTCCCCAGTCCCTGTTATGGGGGAGTAGTGGGGGGTTTGTAGGATCCCAAGGGGTGGAGTCGAGTTTGGAGGGGCAGAACTGGCCCCGGGATGAATCAGGAATGGGGACCCCCCCCATGTTCCCCCTGAGTCATCCCACTCTGGCAGGCTTTGGGAGGGCACAAACCCCCAGTAGGCACCCAGCTCACCTCAAAAGGTGTTGGAACCCCCAAAACCTCCCCACAGCCCCTCAAGGACTCCCAAACACACTCAAAGCCCACCCAGGACCCCATCCAACCCCTTTTCTGGGGGGGCTTCTCTGGGCACTGATGGTGCTGGGAGTCCCCGCAGCCGCAGGTGAGGAGCTCTCGGGTGAGCGGGAGGTGGGAAGGGGGAGGTCGGTGGGAAAAGGGTCAGAGGGGATAAAAGGGGTGGTGGGACCCCAAAGTGAGTGCAAGGGGAGTGGGACCCCCAAAAGTGGAGTGGGGCAGGGCACAGAGGTTTGGGGGATGATGGAGAATGGGTGGGATAGGACAGAAGAGTGGGGACAGGGCAGGGTGAGACCCCCAAACTGAGCATAAGGAGACTGGGGAGTGGGGGGATGATGTGAAAGGGGTGGGACAGGGGGGAAAAAAGTCAGAGTTCTAACCCCAGAACTGATCCTGGGCAGTCTGTGGATTGGGGGGACCATGGAAAAGTAGGAGGAACAGGGAGAAAGGTGGAAAGGGGGAGGTGGTCTGGTGGGTTGGATGGTCCCATGTGGGTCTTTGGGCACAGGGGGGTTGGAAATGGGGGTGACCCCCCTGAGGTCCCAACTTACTCTGGGGTGCTGGGGGCTACTGGATCCAATCTCAGCCTTGGGTTATGCCAACAGTTTCAGTTCACAGGAATTACAGAGGTAGGACTGAATCTCTTTTGTTCCCCAGGTTTTAATGATGGTAAATCACATCTAATGATAGAAATGAATAATTTAGTGTTACAAAGAATCAGACAAAAGATCTTCATCAGAATTATTTACTGCACAATAGAAACACTAAAACTACAAGTAGTACAGCATAAGATAGGACAGTGGACTAAACTAAAGCAATTCTTAAATCAATTCTACTCAAGCTGGCACCAAAGACAGAATTATGAATTAGAGATGGATGGAACTCCCCCAGATCAACGCTCATGGGAAGATCTCTGCTCTCAGTTTCCAACAGTGACCTCGGGGGGTCCTCAACCAAGGCAGGAATCTCCACACACCCCCCAAGAAGGGTTCTTTTGGCAGAACCTGCCCCTGGGAAAGGGGACTGGCCCTTTTTGGTAGAAAGGGCTGGACTGACCGTCCCTGGACTCCAGGGGTTACCTCACCATCAGGGGGGTCATTCGGGGTGGGAGCAGCATCCGAAGCTCTTCCCGCAGTAGGGGCACTCATAGGACCTTCTCTTGCCAGTGGGTTCGTTGGTGTGAGGTCAAGTGGGAGCTTTGGCTGAAGCTCTTCCCACACTCCCCACACTTGTAGGGCCTCTCCCCGGTGTGGATGCACCAGTGCCTGACAAGGGTGGAGTTCATGCTGAAGGCCTTCCTGCAGTCGGTCCAGCGGAAGGGCATCTCTACTGTGTGTGTCCACTCATGCCTGACGAGAGTTGATCTGCTCTGAAACCTCTTCCCATATTCCAAGCACTTGTAGGGCCGTTCCCTAGTGTGGATGTGCTTGCATTGAATCAGGCTGGAGATCCAGTTGAAGCTCTTCCCACACTCCCCACACTTGTAGGGCCTCTCCCCGGTGTGGATGCGCTGGTGGGTGATGAGGTTGGAGTTGAAGTCCTTTCCCCCAGTCCGTGCAGCGGAAGGGCTTCTCCCCCGTGTGTGTCTGCTCATGTGCAAGGAGATTTGGCCTGGTCAGAAACCTCTTCCCACATTCCCCACACATGTAGGGCTGTGCCGCAGTGTGGATATGCTGGTGTTGGATCATATTGCAGCTCTTTCTAAAGCTCTTCCCACTTTCCAAGCACTTGAAGGGCTTATCCATAGTGTGAAGCTGCTCAGGAACCACCAACTCGGAGTTCTGGCTCAAGCTCCAGCCGCCTTCCCGGCACAGGCTGGGCCTTTCCTCCTCAGAGCACCCTGGGCTGGCTTTGCAACCCCTCCTCTGGGTAGTTTGGAGGTTTTTATGGACACGAGATACTTGGTGAGTTCTAGAGATGGACTTTGGTAGGAGGAACACCCTAAACCACTATGTTCACTCCTTGTTGTTCCTTGCAAACCAGGATTTCTCTTTCCCAAACCTGTGCAGGATGGAGGAGGAAGCTGTGAGGATGAGGAAGCTGACATGGGCCCCTCAAGCAGGTGAGGAGGAAGTCAGTGCCCCTTTGGCCCTGTCTTATGGTGCCTGTGGCAGTCGAGCATCGTCCCTGGCTGCAGGACAACCCTGCTGGTGCCGCTGTCCTGCCGGGGCCAGATCTGGGGGATGTCCTTGGCCTTCCCTCTGGGCCGGAGGCAAATCCACACTGGGGCACAGCCCTACACATGTGAGGAGTGTGGGAAGAGCTTCACTGATAGATCTACCCTCATCAGCGCATCCACACTGGGGAACAGCCCTACACGTGTGGGGAATGTGGGAAGAGCTTCAGGCAGAGCTCCAACCTGATCACTCACTGGCGCATCCACACAGGGCAGAGGCCCTACAAGTGTGGGGAATGTGGGAAGAGCTTCGGGGACAGCTCCACTCTGATCCAACACCAGCACATCCACACTGGGGAATGGCCCTACAAGTGCTTGGAATGTGGGAAGAGGTTTCAGATCAGATCAGATCTCCTGAAGCGAATCGAGTCAGTTTGCGGAACTCAAAGCCGTCCAATTGGCCCTAGACATTGCAGAGAGAGAAGGATGGCCAAGGCTCTACCTCTATACCGACTTATGGATGATAGCCAATGCCCTATAGGGATGGCTAGAACGATGGAAAAACATGAGTTGGAAGCATAGAGGAAAACCCATATGGGCTACTGATTTGTGGCAGGACATCGTTTCTAGAGTAAAGAAACTAGATGTGAGAGTCCGCCATGTAGATGCCCATATACCCAAGAGTCGAGCCAACGAGGAACATCGTAACAACAGACAAGCAAATAGAGCTGCGCAAATTGAAGTGTCACAAATAGACCTGGACTGGCAACATAAGAGAGAATTGTTCCTAGCCCGATGGGCCCATGATGCTTCAGGTCATCAGGGCCGAGATGCCACCTACCGATGGGCACGAGACTGAGGGGTGGATTTAACCATGAATTCTATTTCCCAGGTTATCCACGATTGTGAAACCTGTGCTGCTATCAAGCAGACAAGAAGACTGAAGCCCCTATGGTATGGTGGACGCTGAGACAAGTATAGATATGGAGAAGCATGGCAGGTCGATTATATCACGTTGCCACAGACCCGCCAAGGTAAGCGCTATGTGCTTACCATGGTGGAAGCAACCACTGGATGGTTGGAGACATATTCAGTGCCCCATGCAATGGCCTGGAATACCATTCTGGGTCTAGAAAAGCAGGTCTTATGGAGACATGGCACTCCTGAGCGAATTAAGTCAGACAATGGGACTAATTTCAAAAATAATCTAGTGGCCATTGGACACGGGAGCATGGTATTGAATGGGTCTATCACATTCCATATCATGCCCCTGCTGCTGGGAAAACTGAAAAATATAATGGACTGTTAAAAACAACTTTAAAAGCACTATGTGAGGGAAAATTTAAGAACTGGGATAAACACCTAGCCAAGGCCACCTGGTTGGTAAATACTAGAGGCTCTGTCAACCGAGCTGGCCCTGCCCAAGCAGAATCCCTCCACACTGTAGATGGAGACAAAGTTCCAGTGATTCACCTGAGAGGTATGTTGGGTAAAGCCGTTTGGGTTGCCCCTACCTCGGGCCAAGACAAACCCATTCGTGGAGTTGTCTTTGCTCAAGGGCCAGGGTACACATGGTGGGTGATAAGGAAGGATGGAAAGATACAGTGTGTGCCTCAAGAAATTTATCTTTAAGAAAAAACTAACTTTATGCTTCAAGTTGTTTTACAGGAGACCAGTTGCCAAATGAGAGAGACCTGACCAATGCTGATACCAGTATCTGACGATGAAACAATAAACCAGTCCTAAACCTGAGCTGTGATTGTAACCGAAGTGCCAAGGATCCAAACCGAGCTACTGTTCACGCTGAAGTCAATCTTCTACCACAAAACAACTACTCCAAAGGCCAATATATATATATATATATATATATATATATATATATATATATGTATATATGCGCGGGATACAAGCAAATACGTGAAATATAAGTGTTATGTAAAATAGTATAGAATAAGGAGTGGAGAATGTAGTGGTTTTGAATCTAAGCCTTCCTTGGTGATCAGGTTGTAACCAAGGAACCAAAGTCATGTTCCCAGTATTCCATACGATTTTACGTAAGCAAGAGTATAATTAAGGAGAGAGAGGAAGCTCTCACTCTCTTTCTTCCGGCGGACTCAAGGTGGAGGTAACTCTACTGTCGCTCTGCCTGGGTGAGGGAGTGAGGCCTGGCGTGTCTGGTTGGCCTTGAGAGGCGGACAGTACTGGTAGCTGTGTGGTGTGGCTTGCTTCCTCTCAAGGGGAGTATTTGACTTTTTGTCCCTTTTTGTCCCTTTTGTATCCCTTTTTGTCCCTTTTTCCCTTTTCCCTTTCCCTTCCCTTTTCCCTTTTGGGGAGTTCCCTTTGGTTGGTAGTGTGTATATAGTTTTCTTTATGTATATATAAATTTGAAATTTATTCGGTTTGGGTTCTTTTGTGTTTTTTTTCGGTCAGCTGGGAGAAACGGAAAGGGAGGGGGAAGGTTTTGTCCCCGGGGTTCAGGCACTTGGCTAGGAGTCAAGTCCAACCTGGGACAGAAGAGTTTCAGCCAGAGCTCCCACTTGACCAGACACCAACAGACCCACCGGTAAGGGAATCCCAACGAGTACTCCGACTGCGAGAAGAGCTTCAGCTGCTGCTTCCACCCCAGCCGGGTCGGGCTGGACGGGTGCAGGGAGGGGGCCAGATGGTCCTGAGGGTTCCCCAGACTGTCAGGGGGAGCGGGTGGATGGTCCCGTTTGGGAGGGGGGGGATCCCCCGACTGGGCTGGGTCGGGCCGGGTCGGGTCAGGCCAGGCAGGAGCAGGGGGGAGGGCGGACGGACCTGGGGTTTCCCCGGGTCGACGTGGGGGGGTCGGCGGGGCGGCCTCATTTGGGGGACCGTGGATGGGCAGTGCAAGGGGGAGCTTGTGGTGGCAAGCTGGGTGGATGCGGGGACCTCTTACATGTGTGCCAGCCCTTGCCCAGGGTTATGCTGGGATCGCTCCTCTTCGGGCGTTGACGCAGTGGGAGCGGGATATGATGGACTTGGCTTGCTTGTGACTTCTGCCCAGGAATGTGGTGTGTTTTTGTTGTTGTGGTGGTGGTGGTTTTTTGGGTTTCTTTTTTTTGTTTGTTTGTTTGTTTTGTGGGTTTGGGGTTTTTTGTTTGTTTGTTTTGTTTTTTATTCTTAGAGGGGTGCTCAGGGCAAGAAAATGTCCCTGGGTTAAACTGTAGGAAGCTGTGAAGGAAAAGTATGGAGAGCAGTCCAAACTATTTCAGTATGCCCTTATGAGGTTCCGAGCTATGCTGATGGTGGCATATGCCTCCGGTAGGGTCTCCCATGCCAGACAGGTCAAAACTGAAGGGTCGAAGGTGTCCATGGGCAGGATGGGCTCACTAGCCTTCTGGCAGTCATCCTAGGAGAAGGACAACTCTAATTTCAAACCCAGGCAGATGGAGCTCGCTTAGCCCTGTAAGGCCATCCATCCAAGAGAAGGATACTCTAATTAAACCTGCATCCTGAGGACCTCACTGTCACTGTCCAAGCTTGCTAGGCCCTGGCAGATGAACCTCAGGAGTAAAGGGTGGGACCAGTTCTGTGCAAGCTGAGCCTCACCTAAAAAATCCTGCGTAGGCTCAAGGGTTATACCCACACTTGTAAAGTCCTGCAGCGACAGGTGAGGGATGAAAAGGCAGGTGATAAGATGCACTGGAAGCCGCAGTCCTAGCCCTGCATGCCAGTGGTTCAGGACATTGGTCGCCTGAGTCTGACCCTGGAGATGACAGACTCACTCGGCAGCATCCTGAATGACCAAGCAGCCTTTTTCAAGGAGAGCACTGCTTGCTCCACACGGAGAGGGGCCTAGAAAAGGTGGCCTAACCAAAGCTCATCTCCACTCTTCACCTGGTTGGTTAACCGCGGCCAACGGGCATCTTCTGTTGCGGTCAAACAAAGATAAAAGGCATACACCTGCCTCCAAACGTGTACTCAAATCAACACTTGCATGCTGGAACATCAGAAGCATGCTTGATACTGCGAACAGTGGACGTCCTGAGCGCCGCTCTGCTCTAATTGCCCATGAACTGTCACGTCTCAACATCGACATCGCTGCTCTCAGTGAAGTTCGTCTTCATGAGGAAGGCAGCCTTAGAGAACATGGTGCCGGTTATACACTCTACTGGTCAGGTAAACCCAGATCTGAAAGGCATCTCTCAGGAGTTGGCTTCATGATTAAAAACTCCATTGCCTCTAAACTTGAAAATCTGCCGACTGGTCATTCTGATCATATTATCTCCCTATGCCTCCCATTACACAACAAGCAACATGCTGTTCTCTTTAGTATATATGCCCCAACTCTCCAAGCTGATCCTGCTGAAAAAGATAAATTCTACAACGACCTATGCCACCTTATCCAAAAGGTCCCTGCAAATGACAAGATCATTATCCTTGGTGATTTCAACGCCAGAGTAGGAAAGAACTCTGAAGCCTGGAAAGGAGTATTAGGCAAGCACGGTGTTGGGAACTGCAATGATAATGGTCGCCTTCTGCTAGAATTTTGTGCTGAGCATCAGCTTTCCATCACCAACACTATCTTTCAGCAGAAAGATAGTCTGAAGACAACTTGGATGCACCCTAGGTCCAAGCACTGGCATCTCATTGATTACATCTTGGTCAGACAGAGAGATATCCGCGATGTTCGTCACACCCACGTGATGCCTAGTGCAGAATGCCAAACAGATCATCGCCTTGTGCGCTGTAAACTTAACCTCCACCTTAAGTTCAAACCTAAAAAGGGCGGCATTCCTAGAAGGAGACTTCAAGTTAACAGTCTTCAAACAGCTACAGTAAGGGACAGTTTCCAGGCAAATCTCCAATCCAGGCTCGAA
>NW_020955852.1:339195-340923 GCF_003031625.1 Empidonax traillii
ACACTTTCTGAGCCGTTTCCAATAGCTAATGGTGTGAAGCAAGGCTGCGTTCTCGCTCCAACCTTATTCACGATCTTCTTCAGCATGATGCTCCAAAGGGCCACGGCAGACCTCGATTTTGAAAACGGTGTCTACATTCGATATCGTACCGATGGGAGCCTTTTCAATCTAAGGCGACTGAAGGCCCACACTAAGACCTTAAATCATCTTATCCGTGAGCTGCTTTATGCTGATGATGCCGTTCTCGTCGCCCACACAGAAGTAGCTCTGCAGCGTTTAACATCCTGCTTTGCAGAGGTGGCTGAGTTTTTTGGTCTGGAAGTAAGCTTGAAGAAGACAGAAGTTTTATATCAGCCTGCACCTCAGGAAGCCTTCCATCATCCCCATATCACCATTGGTGAAACAGCACTCAAATCAGTCCAACAGTAAAATTATCTGGGAAGCATCATCTCCTCAGATGGTAAGATTGATGCTGAAATTGACAACAGGTTAGCAAAGGCATACAGTGCTTTTGGTAAACTCCGTAAAAGAGTGTGGCAAAACAAACACCTGAAAAAAAGTACTAAGATCAGGGTTTACAGAGCCATTGTGCTGTCTACTCTTCTATATGGTTCTGAATCATGGGTCATTTACCGGCACAACTTGCGTCTCTTAGAACGCTTCCATCAGCGCTGCCTCCGTACAATCCTTAACATCCACTGGACTGACTATGTGACCAACACGTCTGTCCTCGAACAGGCAGCAGTCCCAAGCATTGAGGCCATGCTGCTGAGAACTCAGCTGCGTTGGGCAGGGCACGTCTCCAGGATGCAGGACCATCGCCTCCCTAAGATCGTGCTTTATGGGGAACTTGCCACTGGCTGCCGCAAGAGAGGAGGCCCGAAGAGGAGATATAAGGACTGCCTGAAACAATCCCTCAGCCTTGGCAATATTGACCACAACCATTGGTCTACCCTGGCCTCCAATCGGGAGGCCTGGAGACACACCATCTATAACGCTGCTGCTGCTTTTGAGAACACACGCAGGATCACTCTCGAGGAGAAAAGACAGCGCAGAAAGAATCGCGTCTTGTCGATATCACCTGGGGAGTCTTTCTGCTGTACGTTCTGCAACCGGACTTGTCTATCTCGCATTGGCCTTTTTAGCCATCAGCGCGCTTGTAGCAAGCGTGGGTAGAGCTCCTCTCAAATCTTCGTTCGCGAAGCCTAGCCATGATGATGATGATGATGATATTTGTGCCAGTCATTCAAGTTAGAGGTCAAGTCTTCATTTAACTATTTAAGAACCAGTATTCTCTCATTACTCAAAGTCACATACCAGTCTTTGGCATGGGTAGGGAAGAAGGAGCCTTTAATCATTGCAAATGTGGAAAGTGGAGATCGCGGGATATTGGCACACCACAGCAGAGGAATCCAGTTGTCAAAAAGGAGGGAGGGGCAGAAGAAGTGGAAGTCATAGGCATTTGCAAACCATAGCATGTGGGTAATGATCCAGCCCTGAAGTCCACTGAGTTCATATTTATTCACTACACCTAAAATGGGAAGAAAAAATGGACTGTTTAGCCACACTCCATTCATACAGCTTTTTATTAATAGACAGAAGCTCAAGCAAGTGCTCCTGAAATGACCTCACTTTTCTGAAGGTTACCTTAGGCTCTGCTGTAAGCATTAGGCTTTAGGAGGCTCAGTGTTCTCAGGGGGCAGGACAATTAGTAACTAGATTTAGGTC
>NW_020955852.1:345561-347861 GCF_003031625.1 Empidonax traillii
TTTCAGCTGTGCAACTTGCTGCGGGCAATGCCTTCCTTGGACCTTTTCCAGGCTGGGGAAATTCCAGCCTTTCCCTTGCCACGTGCATCCTCAGAGATGAGACGGGTCTCCTGATACCTGTGGCTCAGAGGGAGAAGGGAGACCTGTCCACAGGGATTCCTCTGTCTGGAGTGCGACAGCTCTCCCAGAAGCGCTGGGAGGGATGGAGTGTCTCTCTACAAGGAAGCCGGGTGCGCAGATATTCCTCCATCTGCTCCTGCACTACTGGCTCCAGGGAATGCCCTGGTGACAGCAACCTCTGCCTTTGCCATGGGGAGATCTTGTCCCACACTGCCCATAGCCTCTTTTTCTATGGAAGCATCCTGAGAAGCCAGGATTGGTCAGTGGCAGCTCCAGGACACTTGCTGCTGTGCCACCAGCTGCTCCTGTGAATGCCTTACTGCAGTGGCCTGGGCTCCCACTCTTACTTCCAGCCTTTGCCTGGCCCTGTGCATCCTCATGGAGGAGGGGGCTTTGCTGTTTCCTGCCCCTGCCAGGCAGCTGGCATGCTCTAGTAAGCAGAGTGAAAGTGGATCAAGACATCGGCTTGATGATCTCAGAGGTTTTTTCCAATCCAGCTGATGCTCTGATTCTGTGATTCATTGTGTGACCGACCTTTTGTTCTTTCTTTGGAGGTCGGATTCAAGTGGTCGATTGGGCTGTCGGAATTGAAAGGCAGACGAGCAAGGTGAGAATATTCCAGCCAGTCTGAATGCAAAGATATTTATGGCGAGCTGTATCATTGGTGAATCTAAGCACATACCTTGTGGTTTGCTTTTTTTCCAGTGATACACAAGGTGACAAGAGTCAGCAGAATGGGAAGGAGGTCCTTGCAGTAAGAGGTGAGTGAAAAAGAACCCGAGAGGGGAACTTTGGTCCGAATGTTGCACTCTGAGGGAATGCGTCCGTATGTGCCTTTGCCTCTGTGATTTCTTTGCAGTGCCCATCCGTATTGCCAGAGGAGCAGACCACGGGCTGAGGAACCGAGCGACAAGGTCAGGGTGCTTTGGCGTTGGCCTTGTGGGCGATGGCAGAGACTTCAGGGCTGGGCATTTAAGCATTGCCCTCTTCTTTTTGGAGATGCCAGCCCGGTAACCTTTGGAAAGAAATGAGCGTCCCAGGTGAGTCGGGGAGGTATCGGGGAGGAGCAGGGTCCAAGGGAAGTGTCAGAAATGCCACTGGAAGTTTGTTTTCCCTGTTCCAGGTGTACCACGCAGTGGGAGCTGCAAGCTCTGCACCTCTTGCTGGAGGCAGTGACACGAGGACTTGGGTGCACTTAGGAGAGGGTGAGTGTGGGAATGGTTGGGGTTGTGCCGATGTGATGCTAAAGTCCTGCACTGATTTTGGTTTCCTTTCTTGGAGCTGACGAAGAGAAGAAGCCAGGGACTACAGGAAACCCTGAGCCAGCCGAAGGGACGTGCTTTTGGAAGGTGGATGGACAGGCCCGTCTCTCTGCAAGATAAGTGGGGGCCTCTGAGACAGAGAGAGGATGAGATTCCCGTACAGGCTTGGGAACTACCGGGAGGGCTTTTGAAATTAGTGTAAGAAAGGGGATAGGGTTAGGGTTAACAAGGGTTAGGGTGAGGGTGAGGGTGAGGTTTAGGGTTAGATTTGGAGTGAGGGTGAGGGTTCGGGTTAGGGTTTGGGTTCGGGTTAGGGTTCGGGTTCGAGTTAGGGTTTGGGTTCAAGTTAGGGTGAGGGTTAGGGTTAGGACTCGGGTTAGGGTTAGGGTTAGTTTTTGGGTTAGGGTTCTGGTAAGGGTTCGGTTAGGGTTCAGGTTTGGGTTAGGGTTCGGGTGAAGGTGAAGGTTAGGGTTTGGGTGAGGTTTAGGGTTAGATTTAGAGTGAGGGTTATGTTGAGGGTGAGGGTTAGGGTTAGGGTGAGGGTTAGGGTTAGAGTTTGGGTTCGAGTTAGAGTGAGGGTGAGGGAGAGGGTGAGGGTGAGATTTAGGGTTAGGACTCGGGTTAGGGTTAGGGTTAGGTTTTGGGTTAGGGTTCTGGTTAGGGTTCTGGTAAGGGTGAGGGTTATGGTGAGGGTGAAGGTTAGGGTTTGGGGTAGGGTTCGGGTTCGGGTTTGGCTTATGGTTAGGGTTCGGGATAGTGTTAGGGTTCGGGTTAGGGTTCGGGTTCGGGTTAGGGTTCGGGTGAGATTTAGGGTTAGATTTAGAGTGAGGGTTATGGTGAGGGTGAGGGTTAGGGTTAGTGTGAGGGTGAGGGTTCGAGTTTGGGTGAGGGTGAGGGTTAGAGTTAGGGTGAGGGTTA
>NW_020955852.1:350622-354235 GCF_003031625.1 Empidonax traillii
CGGTGCTCAGTGGCCCCATCTCTCCAGGACGAGGGTTCTGATGGGGGCTTATATAGAGTGTTAGGAGCTGGAAAGTCATCTGGAGAGTACAAAGGCATGGCCCAGGATAGTGTTATTGTTTTCAGGACTGGAAAATACCTCAGATCTAGGAAGGGCAGAGTTTCCTCCCAAGGGATTCACATGAGGGGCTTAAAGGTCTTCTCCTCTCCCACCTCCAGTCCCACACAGCTCCCTTTACGGAACCTGTCCTTGTACTCCCCATCCCCTGGAGAACTGCACAAGTGTGTCTCAGATAGGACGGGAGAGTCCAGGGCTGCAGGATGACGCTCTGGTGACGCTGGGAGGGTCAGATTTGGTGCATGCTGTGCCCTTCCCTTGGCCACAGACACAGTTCAGAGACCAGTTGCAAGTGAATTATTGCAGAACAGATGAACAAAGGTGGGATGTGAGTCAGGGTGAAGACAGTGTTCAAAACAACTGCGGCAGAAACGTGAAAGCACCATCCCTCTCTCCTGCCTGCAATGAGCAGTAACTGGGGAGAGGCACAAGGAGTTTCAGGCCCACAGATTGGACAGGGAGATTTCAAGAAATCGACCAACTGATGGCATCAACCACATCTTCTGGAGTGTGGGATGGAGCAAGAGGACAAAAAATTGCAGTTCAGGTGCCTGCAGTATTTCAGATCCCACCTGCTCAACTCAACTCCATGCTGCAAACATCGCCAAACCCCTCCCTGAGACAGGGACCATCCCCTTTCAAACACCACCAGAGCACAGGGGCTTGAGGTTGCCTTTTTTTTTCATTTTCTCAATGACTCCAAAATTTGCTGAAGATTAGAGAATCGTAGAATGGTTTCTCTTTGAAGAGACAACTCCCCCCAAAGATGACAGATGGTGGATCTGGGATTCCCACGGTGTCTCAGTGTGTGCAGAACCTGGGGGGCTCCAGGCTCTCTACCTGTGCTTTTCTCCTCCCCTACAGCAGCTCCCAGACAGGCACAATCATTGCAGGTCTGTGATTCCCTTCCTCCCACTCAAGGTCCTTCAGCACTGGGCCAAGGCTACCCAGTTGCCACCACGAGGACATTGGGAGGT
The DNA here is from genome assembly GCF_003031625.1 of Empidonax traillii. NCBI lineage: Eukaryota > Metazoa > Chordata > Aves > Passeriformes > Tyrannidae > Empidonax > Empidonax traillii. Next base: position 351,717 of record NW_020955852.1, read on the forward strand.
TCATCAGCTGGGATCTATCATGTCTCTAAGGTCATATCTTCCAGTAGATATTGGGGCTTTTGGAGCCCTATGGCTGCAGAGTAGGGTGGGGGCCAAGGGGAACGAGTATATTGCAAGGAGGATTTTGTTCCCAAGGCACAGGCAAACGCGGACCGTGCTCCGGGCTAAGAGTGCCTGCAAATGAAAGCGGGTGCTCTGTAGCTGGAACGACCGCAGTAGGGGGTGAGGCAGGGCCCCCAGTCGACCCAACCCCTCCTTGTGGGTAAAGCCCTGCTAAACACAGCCCTGCCGCAGGACCAGTCCTAGCTACTCTGCAAGGCACAGGCAGAGTCCTTTCTTGATAGAGATCTGACTTGATACCCTTAGAGAGGCCAGGAGATGTGTCCATGCCAAATGTCTTAAAAGGAAAACCCACAGCTAGGTATCCTCCCTCTCGAAACCAGAAAACACCACACCAAGCATTGCACTTCTTCCCACCACACACCAGCAAAACTCTCAATCGCACAGGAGAGATCCACGCTGTGCGGTACAGCTCAAAAAGAGAAGTGTGCCAAGAGAGAAGACTTTCAGTGTCATTTCCCTTTCAACTGCAAGCTTCAGGGCACTGCCATTTGACTAAGAGTGAGTTTCCCTTTGCCTCCTTTCGACTGTACAGCCCTCCTTAGAGTGTTGAGCGTTCTCGGCTGCAAGGAGGAGGGTGAATGCAGCAAGGTCGCTTTGCCCGGCTCGTCTCACTCTGCGGCGGTTGAAGCGGACAATCTCGGCTCGAGGGGAAGCGCTTGTCTGTAAACGCTTCAGAGTCCGTCTCGCTGAGACGAACGTGCAGCGCCTTTTCATATGTGCCAAGTGAAAAGTCTTCAAAGCAGAGACAGCCAATGCTAAGAAGTTTGCAATTCAACAGGGTAGACCCCAAAAACTGTCTGTCTTGGCACACTTCCTCATGGTTCCTTGTTTTCAGCTGCTGGTACGCTGAAGCCGTTTTAACCAAGCAGAGTCCAGAACGTCTGCATCAACCCATGCAGGGTGAAAAGAGCCCGACAACGAGACATTTGGGCTTTCGCCCTCCTTCTTGTAGCCGAGAAAAATGCACAGTGCTCTGTGGATGGGTGAACAATTGAAAGGATGCAAAGGGAAAAGGACTCTCACTCAAATAGGTGTGTCTTGATCTTTGCAGTTGGAAGAGGCGCGTCACTAAAAGGTTTCTGTCTTGACAGACTTCCCTTTTCTAAGTGTAGTCTAAAGGAGCAGTGTGGATGGCGGTGTTGTGATGGAGAGTTTTGCTGGTACGTTGAGAGAAGAAGTGCGGTGCTCGTACGTTGAGAGAAGAAGTGCGGTGCTCGGTGTGGTGTTTGTGGTTTTAAGAGAGAGGGGATACCAGGCTGTGGGTTTTCCTTTTAGGACATTTGGCATGGGCTCATCTGCTGGTCTCTCTAAGGGTATCAAGTCAGATCTGTGGGAACCAAAGAGAAGAAAGGACTCTGCCCGTGCGAGAAGGAAACCGTCAAGCTATTGTGTTCAGTGCGTAGCAGAACGCCGGCAAGGAGCACGGCGAAGGCGGCAGTCTTTTGCCCTGCCTCGCTTTCCTGTGTGGCAGCAGCAAAAAGGAGTCTCGGGACTCTGCCAGCCTGAAAGCGCTTCAGAGTACATCTAGCCGAGAAGAACATGCCGTGTGTCTTCAGATGTGTTCAGTGGTAGGACTTCGGAGCAGAAAGGGACTGTCAATGCTTAGAGATTTGCAATTAGAGAGGATAGGTCCTGACAAGCACTCTCTCTTGAGACACTTCTCCAGCGGTGCTCAACTTGTACTCAACTGCTTGTACCCTGAAGGGCTTTCATGCTTGCAGAGTCCAGAGAGTTCGCTCTACCGCTCCCGTGCAAAAAAGCGAGACATGGCCCCTTCGCCCTGCTCCTCGCGACCCTTCAGCTACACACTGCACACGAGAGAGCAAGGCGATTTCCTTCTCAGTTAAACAACGCCCCTTCTACTCTTTAGCTCCCAGAGATCTGAGTTGATACCCAAGAGAGGCTGGCAGATAAGCCCATGCCAAATATCCTAAAAAGAAAACCCACAGCTAGTTATCCTCCCTCTTAAAACCACAAAACACCACACCAAGCACTGCACTTCTTCCCTCCCCGTACCAGCAAAACTCTCCACCACACAACTGGGATCTACACTCTGCTTCTTTCTACTACAGCTCGAAAAAAGAAGTGTGTCAAGACAGAAAATTTTCAGTGACTCACCCCTTCCAACTGCACAGTTCAAGGCACACATTTTTAAGTGGGAGTCCTTTTCCCTTTGCATCCCTTCAACTGTAAACCTTTCCACAGAAAGCTGCGCGATCTCCTCGGCTGAAAGGAGGAAGGGAAAGGCAATAACGTCTCTTTGTCTGGCTCCTGTCAACTGCATGTGCTGAAGGGGACACACAGGAATCTGTTTGGTTGAAAGGGCTTCAACGCACAAGCAGCTGAAAACAAGGCACTACGAGGAAGTGTGCCAAGAGAGAAAGTTTTTGGGTCCG
>NW_020955853.1:0-186709 GCF_003031625.1 Empidonax traillii
CCTTTCTAGGTTACGGATTGGATTTCTAACAAGCTTCCCACCACGGAGAACAGACAAGCTGATGTGAGAAGGGAGATATGGATATGTCCATGAGGGGAAGATGCCGTGTGTCCCATCTCTTGGTTCTTCTCACGTTCATGTTCAGCGGGGAGAGAATCAAGGCACAAAGAGCAGGTATGCACCGTTCAGGTCACTACCTCATGCTCAGGAGCTGCTGGGACTCTCCCGTGGCTAAGGTATTATTGCTAGGGAGGAAAGTCATAAAAACCCCAACATGTTTACTACTGAAAATACAGAAAAAAGACCTTAGGGATGGAGATAGCTCAGGGATCAAGGTTATGGTTTATTTGGGGTCTCTTGTTCTGCTGCAGGCTTAGAAAGTTTAGCTCAGCCAGTCACAGCAAGAGGAGCAGTTTACCACAGTTTACTCTGGATATGCTCCATCTACCCCACACTGGCATGGAGCTTGCTTCTTCCATTGCCTTCTGTGGGTGTCAGACGAGACCTGGTGAATCTTCTGTCTGGCTGTGACTTTCCTAGAGAGTTAAATAGGGCCAAGGCAGTGTTCATAATATTTCTTGGTTCAAGGTATTTAAAAGACATGTTGATATGGTGCTTAAGCAGCGTGGCTTAGTGGTGGAATTAGCAGTGCTGGGTTAATGGTTGAACCTGATGATCTTAAAGGTCTTTACCAATCTAAAAAGTTCGATGATTCTGTTTCTATGCTGTCTAATTGCCAGCATGGCCCCTGGCATGGCTTTTGGTGTGGGCAGATGAACACTCTGCCCCAAGTGCCACGGAATGCATGAGAGGATGGTGCAGCTGAGGGACTGCTCCTACAGACACTCAGGACAAGGACAGGTTGTGTTTTGTGCAGGAATAAGGAGAGTTATATCTGGCACCAATGATGCCGCTCCTGAAATGGAAAATGGTTGTAGACCCACACAGTTTTTTGGTATAAAAACTCAAAGGCATTTTGAGGTGGAGGTTTTCTGTCTCTTTTTCTAGGAAAGCTGCTATTCTGTAGGCTTGGGTGATTTATATGAAAGAAAAGGAGGTTTTAGACCTTCTCTCAGTTTAAGGAGTAGCTGTTTTACAGTTTTCTTATGTGATCTATGGAAGGCTTTTTAGATGAAATTTAACAAGAACAAATACTTAGTAACCAAACAAAGTGAAATCTGACCTTTTTTAATCTGCTTCTGAATCAGTCACAGACAGAGTATAGTGGTGTCATTTATATGTTCATTCTGTGCTTACCTTAAATAATTTTGGCCTTATGTCTTGTCTTTGAAGCATTTTTTATGGGAACATTGCAAAACAGTTGGTTCAGTGTCTGAGTGGATCAACACAACTCCTTGACTTATGCTTCCAGAGAGTATTTCTGCGATTACAAAACTGAAATTTTGCTTTCTATGAATTATCTCCCATATTCCCTTAACATTAACTTGTTTCTGCCAGTAGAAAATACTGTTATAGCCTTCTTGGAAAACAATAAATTTTGTCCAGCAGTGGCCCTTACAGTGCTAAAAATGCAGATTAATATTTACCAAAAGCTTTTCTGCAGCATTTCATCTCCCTACCATCAGGTCTGCAAGCAAAGAATCACTAACTCCAAGAAAATGATCCTGGAAGGCCACATTTTTCTTCCCTGTGATATTGCCTTGAATACATATCACTTTTAAAAACCTTAACTCCCCCTTGTTTTAAGGCTTGTTGCCCTTGAACACAGACAGGATTCATTCTGTCTGTTCTGTTTGTTTTTAAATTGCAATCATCTCACCTGCTGAGAGTCGTTAAAATAAGCAACAGGAAGGTCTGTACCTTGTTGGTTTTGTTCTCTAGTTAGTCTCACCTAATTAACATTCTTTCAGACAGAATTGATTAATATACAGTGGAGTTGGAGAGAGGAGGTGGAGAAGTGCAAATTCCTTGCTTACCTTTTATTGTTATACATTCTATCCTGTGTATTTTCAAAAAATCAAGTGGAACCACACGACATTCTAGCTGATATATACAGATGTTGTGTAACTTACATCCCTTTTTATATATATATATATAAAATATATATATAAAATATATATATTATATATGATATGATATATATATTTTTATATATCATTTTATTATGCTATGAAATGATATATACCATCATCTCCACTCTCAGATTTCCTTTGGAGAGTTTTCCCAGACTGACTTTTCTTGCTCTGTGGTTAGAGGCAAGCACTCCCTCACTCCCAAAATGCCATCACAGGACACGATCCCACATGCTGGTTTTGGCTGGGATAGAGTTAATTTTCTTCACAGTAGCTGGTATGAGGCTGTGCTTCGGATTTGTGCTGGAAACCGTGTTGGCAACATGGGGCTGTTTTTTGTGACTGCTCAGCAGGGCTTGCACAGAGTCAAGGCCTTTTCTACTCCTCACCTCACCAATGAGGAGACTGGCACAAAGAAATTGGGAGGGGGTGCAGTCAGGAAAGCTGCCCCCAGCTGACCAGAGGTATATTCCAGACTGTAGGGTGTCATGCTCAGAACTAAAACTGGGAGGACATTTGGCTGTTCGGGGACTGTCTGGGCATCAGTTGGTCAGTGGTGAGCAATTGTTTTCCTTTGTGCCATTTGTCTTTCTTGGGTTTTATTTCTCTCTCTTTGTTATTCTTATTTTATTTTATTGCATTTTATTTCAATTATTAAGCTTTGTTGTCTCAACTCATGAGTTTTCCCACCTTCGCCCTTCCAATTCTCTTCCCCCTAGTCCTGCTGTGGGGGAGTGAGTGAGAAGCTGTGTAGTGCTTAGTTTCCAGCTGGGGTTAAACCACCACAACAGGTTATTTCCAAAAAGATTCTACATGAATGGGTTGATCCCAGTGTGGTCCCAATTCCACGAGCATAGGTTGTTCCCACAGACATTGCAGCACCTGGGATGTACTTTGCTACAGAAGTCAAAACAGCAGCAGATGATGCTCAATTTTCATCAGCACCTGCCACACACCAGTTGTAAATTCAATCACTCTCACTGCCATCATGCAATACCATGAGCACTGACCTACTTGTAATGCTTTTACTCTTCTCTGAAGGCAAATTCTCTTCATGTGGCTGAGCTTCCACTCTCTCCTTTCCAGTGCAGTGGGTAGTTCTGGCATTCTTCCATTCAGGGTCACAACCCTAGGATGAGCAATAGCACCAGAGCTAATCTGTGTCAAAATTTGGGTGTGGGAGAATACTTTGTGACTTTCCTGTAGGTTCAAATGCTGGAATTCAGTAAGGAAATACGTCATTTTACCATTGGTTTAAACAAGCAGTTGTACTTTGTGAGATGAAGTAAGGCAAGAACTACTGGAGAAATAATCGTTGGTGGTTGTGACCAAATTGACTTTGTGGAGCAGCTTGCAGTCTTAAAACTCATAATTTATTAAGGATTATGGTTTATAACAGTGAATTAAAGAAACATATGTTTATATATACACATTTTGTCCAGTTGGGGCATTATTTTGACAAATTATGGGTATCAGTGGGATATTTATGGATCTTCTGCCTCCCAATTTGCTTTCAGAAATAGCTAAAAACATCTCCTGAGAGATCTAATTTTTTGGCAAGTGTTTGACAAATATATGACCAGTCTGGCTTGATAGGGCAAGCAAGCTGCAATTCAAATACATTTGGATTACATAAGCTTCACATTACAAATACCATGGTTGCAGGCGAAGGGACGGTTTTGGGGATAAGTGACATTTTCCCTTACAAGGCTGCTGCCCTTTGCTGTCAAGGAAGACATCCCAAAATTCAGTGAGTCATCCTTTAGTCAATAGTCAGTGGCAGAGAGCCTCAAAATTGCAATAATCTTGTTACAGACTTGCTTCACCAACACATCATGCTGAGCTAAAGAAATACTTCTACCTGAGCATAAATAAATCATAAAGTTAATGCAAGAGAGATCATGAAAGGTTCACTACTCACAGTCAGGATCGGCATGGGCAAGGTCAGGGCAGGTCTCTTGATCTGCCAAGGTCATTTCAAAGCATTGCCTGGAGAAAGGCACTACAATGAAGTCAGAGAAAAATAGCTTCGTATGAATGCAGATGGTGCAGGTGAAGGATTGAGCAGAGGCAGTTTAGCAGCATGGGAAGAGAAAGGGCTTGCATTTCAAAGCGAAGTGTGTGCTGATCTGCAGATGTCTTGAAACAGATGAGGTGAATCACAAGGAAAAAAAGGCTGTGAATCTGCACTTCCTCTGCAGGATAGGGAGAGAGTTTGCCACCTCCTCCAAAATGCTCTCTGGGGAGTCATGCCTAGGGAATATTTGGTATGCCTGGTACTCTGCTTTTATCTCCCCTTAACAATATTTTCTGCCTCTCTTGCAGGTTGCAAGAGTGTTCACTATGACCTTGTCTTCCTCTTGGATGCCTCCTCCAGCGTTGGAAAAGAAGATTTTGAAAAAGTTCGTCAGTGGGTGTCTAATTTGGTGGAAACTTTTGAGATTGGCCCAGACAAAACCCGTGTGGGTGTGGTGCGATACAGTGATCATCCAACCACAGAGTTTGACCTGGGAAAGTACAAAACCCGTGAGGAAATCAAAGAGGCTGCACGAAAAATTCAGTATTATGGGGGTAACACGAACACTGGGGATGCTCTCAGGTACATCAACACCTACAGTTTTTCCAAAGAAGCTGGTGGGAGACTTAGTGACCGAACTGTTAAAAAAGTGGCTATCCTTTTGACTGATGGAAGGAGCCAGGATTTTGTCTTAGATCCAGCCACTGCAGCACATCAGGCTGGGATTAGGATCTTTGCTGTGGGTGTCGGAGAAGCCTTAAAAGAAGAACTTGATGAGATTGCTTCAGAGCCCAAGTCTGCTCACGTGTTTCATGTCTCTGATTACAACGCCATTGATAAAATTCGGGGGAAGCTGAGAAGACGTCTCTGTGAAAGTAAGTGGAGCTCTGCACAGTTGGAATAGGTTCAGTTAGCATGTAGGTATGAAAAGGTGTGATGTTTTTTTCTTTCATGCCTATAATTCTACACTGGTAGTTCTTTATTTTTTGTCTTCTACTCTGATTCTGTAAGAAATCACTGTTCAAGGCCAGGTTGGGTGGAGCTTTGAGCAACCTGATCTTGTGGAATGTGTACCTTCTCATGGCAAGGGGCTTGGAACTAGGTGATCTTTAAGGTCCTTTCCAACCTAAACCATTCTATGATGTCATGATTCTATGATTGTATAGGTCAGCTTCTAGTGGATAACCATGAATTTCCTTTTTGTTCTGATATTTTTCAACTACTTCATAATATTTTGGACTATTGAATATGAAGGATGACATCTTTTTTATACACAGATTTTGGGTTATTTTGTATAGGAATTATTTTTTTCCCCTATACTTTCAGCATTTTACCATGAAAAAAAATGCTCTGGGAATGATCCTTAAGGAAGCAAAGGGATGTTTGTGCTTTTCTGCCTTTCAGCATCCCAACTCTACTGACAACTGCTATTCACTAGTGCTCTGGCTGTCAACAGCATAAGCCTCGGTGATGTTTTGAACAACTTTTAATGGAGAATAATCTGTGGAATTTGCACAGAATAAATGACTGAATTGCCAGCTCCTTGCTGAAGAGGACAGGCATAGCATTGTGAGTGGTATTTCCCAGACATTTAATGGGAAAAGCAATCAAACAGCCCTTTCTCCTTCCCCCACTGACAAATCACTCTCTCATTCTCAGTGGCTCCATGAAAGCTACCTGATTTTGCTGCTTTTTGCAGTGTGTGTTGTGGTTACTGTGAGTTCTTTCAGTCAACAGCATGAGACACCACTCTTGTTTCATGGTCTGAACTTGGAAGACAACAGCTGGGTGCGATGCTGTGACACATTGCAGTGTTAGATTAACCAGGCCTGTGAGCTGGCAAGTTTTTCCTGTTAATGACAACAAGTTGCCTCAAAAAAAAAATAGGCCTTGAAGCTGATGTGAAGATCTTTCACTGATCTCTATGACCTCCATTTTGGAAAAAAAAAAAAAAAAAAAGTGTTAACATAATGCTCTGGCCATAAATTGGTATGGATAGTGTAATGAATTCAAATGGAAGTCATGGTAAATAATGCCTATAAGCTATGCAGACTGAACAAGATCAGTCTTTTTTCCCTGAAAATCTTATGTAATCATACACACAACTGGGCTGTAATAGAGAAGAGTAAGCCCTTCTGGTGGGCACACTTGACCAGCTCAAATAACTTCCTACTGCAGCTGCTGAATTTCCAAAATGTGATTTTCCTTGGAATTCTATTATTTTATATTTTCTAAAGCAAGTGTTTTCTGTACTTTGTGCCTGGGTCATTGCTTGTTGCCTTCTCAAAAAATCATTTATCTGTCTGTCAGAGTATAAATCCACCTTTCTGTGGCTTTCTGAGCCCATACTGCGTCCACACGGGCGTATAAACTCGTTCTCATTGGACTGCAAAGGACCACTGGGAGCATCCTTCATGCCGAGTGCCACGGCAGTCACTCTCCAAGGTCTTCTACCTTCACTGGTGAACTAGAGTTCAGTAAGAAATGAAGGCTGTAAGGAGTTTATCACGTCTCTGTTGTTCCCTACTCCTCAGGAGGGGGACTTCTTGCACTCTGCTTCAGTGTGACCTCTACATGACCACAGGTCCTGCCAGGATCCTGCTCCAGTGTGGGCTTCCACAGCGTCACATCCTCTTTCAGATGTCCACCTGCACCAGCACTGGGTCTTCCATGGGCTGCAGGTGAATCCCTGCACCTCCATGGGCTGCAGAGACACAGCTGCCTCACCATGGCCTGCACAGGAATCTCTGCTCTGGAGGTTGGAACACCTCCTCCCCTCCTCCTTCACTGACCTTGGTGTCAGCAGGGCTGTTTCTCTCACATGCTCTCACTCCTTGCCTCTGACTACAATTGCTCCTGAGCAGTAACTTTTTCCCCTTAAATAACGTTATCCCAGAGTCTTCCCTAAGTCTTTTTCTTCCTACATGTAAAGCAGGGAAGCTGCTCTTTGGCAGAATAAGTTTATTAAATCATGCTTACTTATAAATATAAATATAAGCATACTATAAAAATATGATATAAATCATACTTATTTAATTTACTGTTTTGCATGCAGAATGTTTTTAACAGGCATTATGTTTAGATCAGATCTGAGCAAACATGAAGATCTTCCTGTTGCTGAAGCCAGCCACTGAAATAGAGGATGAGATAGCGAGACCACCATCAGCAGAAACACTAATGCAGAGAGCAGTTACTTTTTTTGTTATCTGAATGTAAGGTGGAATTGTTCTGAAGGGTGGAAGAAGCCTGATGGAGAAGAGGACCAAGTGATTTTATGTGCCTGTGGCACTTTTAAATTCCATATTAACACAGGAGGAACAGGGCAGGAGTTCACTGTAATGGCTGGACCTTCCACATATTTAGAATGTAAAACTTTTAATAGCTGCTGCAGTAAACTTTCAGTGGTTTTAATTACAGCATTGCATAAAACAGGAACATACAGACCGCTGGGTGTGTGGAAAACGTGACAAGGGCACATAACAAGCTTCTGTTTAGTTTGTTCACATTCTGAGACAAAGCATATATTTCCATAGCCAAGCTCAGGTTTTAATAGACATAATCCCTTGTGAGCTCTAGGGAGACACACGAATCAGAGGACAGAAATGGCAGGAAGTTTTTTTGTTGTACTGACCAGTGATGAGTCTTCCAGTCCTTGTACTGCTGTGCTAACAAAATGTGAAGGGTCGTGAAGTGATATAAATGCTGGATTTCACGCCAGCAGCTGCTCGGAATTGCTTGTCTCAGGTCTCACTGGACAACTGTCCAAGACTCAGTCATTCCATCTTGCTATATTTGACTGAATTTATTGCTAAGAATATGTCATTAAATGCATTAATAGCATTTTAGCTTTCATTTGATCTTGTGGAAGAAAGCATAGCAGAATCAAAAAATAACATGTCTGCTCAGTAGGACACTATGGTAGTGGGAGATATTTCTGCCAATCATCTCCATTACATTCTGGACTATATCTGGCAGGCAAAAATGGGTGATGCTTTCACAGGAAACCAAGAGAGACAAATTCTGCTGAAATTCCAGAGATGCTACATGCTTCCTAAATACAGTTCCTGCTTATATGTATAACAACATACAGCTATGGAATATTTAAAAATATACTTGCATCTGCTGCTGGTAGGTAAATACTAGTGTTATGCTTATCAAAGAGAGCAAATTACTTTGATTTCAACCCATATTTATCTAAAGCTGGATTTGATAAGTTGATGCATGTACAAAGTTTTCAGCCTGTGTTGAAATTGGCAGCACTGGTGTTTAACATTATCACCATTTAAGCCCCACCAGGGGAGATGTTGCAGTGGTGACCAAAACACCCCTACCTGCTCAGAGGTGATTGTTTCTCAAAAACATTGATTGCAGTGCTTGGGATGCTTCAATACCTGAGTTTATTCTGTGATCGTTAAGCCAGACAGGTGATAAGATACAGGTTGCAAAGCTGAGAAAAAACATTCTCCAGAAATATTCTCACTCTTTAACTGCCTCCATAAACCAGAAGCCTGCGACTTGGCACCGCTGGAGTACACGACCTGCATGTGCCATTACTAAGCCTCTACTTGTCTATAAAAATTAGATTTCACAACTTGAAAATAAATTTGGCTTTAGAGGTACAGTCTTGGCTAAGGTTTGTGTGTTTTTTTTCTACAGCTAGTAAGAGGAGAAACATAAGCAGATGTTTTCTAAGGAAGGACTACAGGAGTATTATGCTCAGCATTAGTCTATGTTCAGTAGTGACTGTCTACAACCAGTTTTTAGTTGCCAGTGAGCTTGATGAGTTTCTCTGCAAGTATGTGGAAGACCAAAGGACAGTCATCAAATGTTTTGCAAACAGAAGGAGATGAGGCTGAATTGTTTCAACAGTGGGTTGGTATCGATGGTTTGTCATTGATTTCAGTTGATGTAGTGAGGCCTCTCATAAGATATCAAAAACAGTCACATGTCCATATGATTCACAAAATTTATTTTTCTATTTTATGTGTCTTTGTTGACTTTGAGCTGTGAAAGAAATGCATAAAATATAAGACTTATGCTACCACTGTTCTGTTACTGATGAAAAAGGGCTTCCAGCTTTCAAGACAACACCTTGAACAACACCCAAAAGAATAGCCTGAAACCTTCAGAGATGTCTCTTTTTTCCAAGGTCAGCTTTGCTCAGGTTCATGATATATTCACAGAAGAACAGCAAGCTGTTTCTTCTTGGCCTTTAGTGTTAAAAATATCTCATGCACAGAGACCCTGATGCACCTGAATTGCTGTGTCTTGACTGACAGCTACTAAAAAACTAATCAATATAGTCAAATCCCTCATGAATACTGAAACATTGGAGCACATCACCACCTAAGGGTATTTGCCTAACTGTTGACCCCCATTTTGTACTTTCTGATGAGCTTTGGGATTTCATTGTAAAAGCATTCATTTCTACATAGTTTTTTTGCATTAGACATAAAGGAATAGGAAGGGAGGTGAAACTCAACAAAATGTTAGGAGTGAGAATACTAAAGTATTTTCATGAACTCACTTGTGGTAGTTTTAGTTTGTTCAGTTTGTGGGTTTGGGAATTTGTAGAACTGATTTTATTGTCATAGTTGGAGTATGACTTTATGTGGATTCTTCAGAAGTTCAGCTTAGCTTGGTCTTCCTGCAAGAGCCCCTTTTCATCCCTGTGATGCCTTGCAGGAACCTTCTACAAATGTGAATGAGGCTTCTTGTCATTTGGCAGAACTTGGTGCATGCTGCAAGGGCACCTATACGTTTACTAGGAAAAAATCTGTGACATCTGCCTCCCTGTTGAACTCAGAGAAGCTTGAGGTGGTTTGGACTAATAACAGATGTCTGACAGACTGGTTAAAGTCTGATCAGCACAGTAAGTGCCATGAAGATGATCTAAGTCTTGTGCTTCTAGCTCATTTTACATCACATCTGCCACAGGCAGCATTCTCAGTGGAATATTCCTCATTGTGCTGCTTAAGAAAATGTCCAGGCTGCGTGCAGCATTTTGATCCTCACTTGAAAATCTAGTCACTTCCTGATGGTTTGGAAAGTCTGTTAAAGGCTCAGCAGACAACTCCTGCTTTTTTAAAAGCTGCAGCTGGGCAGTGACCCAGCTGATGTCACCTCTGATATGTCCTGCTGCTTCTTGATGCTCTTCTCCCACAGCTGCAGTGGTGGCTTTCTTAAATTCTGTAACATCTCCAGCTTCTAGCAATCACTCATGTTACAGATGACAGGATTGCTCATCCTTTCATCACCACACTTGCTGGCTAACTGCAGTTTCCTGTGAAGGCATAAAAGGTCTGTGATAGAATTTCCAACTGATTTATCTTTTGCTTGAAAATAAAAGAAAAAAAGTCACTCTTAATGGTTGGGAGGAGATAAAATATTTCATGGGTTTAGTGGTGATCTTCTGCCATTGAGCAGGTTAAAGGACAGTCTGGTATCTTGGATTTTGGCTCCAGGAAGTACAGCAGAGATATTCACATATTATTTTTTTCTCTTACAGAACATTTTATTTTCAAATCAAATGTCTGAAACTCTTAGATCTAATTTTCCACTTGGTCCAGTCATCACCACCTGAGATGAAATTATTTTAGAGCTGGTGTCTGGCAGGCAGGAAGCCTTGGTCTCTGGGAATGACTGCTGGTTGGCCCTCAGTTCCTCCACAGGTCACACAGAAATGATTGTTTTCCCAGATCTCGACTACAGCTCTATTCTGTGATCATTTCAGTTTTTGCAAGTCCAAAGAAGGGCATCAAAGCTAGTGAAGGGTCTAGAACATGAATCTTTTGAGAAGGGGCTGAGGGAGCTGGGAGTGTTTAGTCTGGAAAAAAGGAATCTCACTGGAGATGTTATTCCTCTCTGCAACTACACGAAAAGAGGTTGTAGCCAGATGGGGGGGTCATTCTCTTCTCCGAGGTAACAAATGATAGGAAGAGAGGAAATGGCCTCAAGTTGCACCGGGGAAGGTTTAGACTGGATATTAGAAAAATTTCTTCAGGTTAAGATTAGTTAAACACTGGAACAGTCTGCCAAGGGGCAGTGGTGAAGTCACCATCGCTGGAGGTACTTAAAAGATGTTTAAATGTGACACGTGGGGATATGGTTTAGTGCTAGAGCTGGCAGTGCTGGGTTAACGGTTGGACTCAATGTTCTTAAAAATTTTTTTAAACCTAAGCAATTCCCCGATTCTAAAAAACATTCTATTTTCCTTGGCACTCTGAAACGAATAGGTTTATTCTGAGATTTGCAATAGTGCTGGTTTATGACCAGTCCCGCTACTAAAAAAGAAAGTCTTGTTCTTCCTGACTTCCCTCTCCCATCTGCCAGAACAGGCATTTACGTGGCCCCACCATGAATTAGAGCAGGGAGCCAATGAATATTTTTGTTTTCTTTCCCAGATTAGTTTTTACTCAGATTTAGTTCACCGTGCAACCACAGGGACACGTGTTGTCCCAGGGGAGGAACTGGCACAAACTGAGAACAACTAACTGGGAGTGGAAGACCTGGATTTTCTCCTTTGGTGCAGTAGGAGCTCATACCAGCTTGATGAACATTAGTTAAGGACTTGAGAAAAAGGAGGAAAATCCTCCACATGCTCATACTGCAGATGTGAGCCTGTGCTCTGCTGTCCTCTGGTTTAAGTGTGCGCAAAGTGGATTGCTAGGCAGGTTTTTCCAATTCAAACTCTATTTTGAGGCTTCAGCACAACTTGCTTGCCTTGAATAAACAACCTGCTTAGCAAAAATATCCCCTGCAGATGGATCTCTTCAGGATTCTGTTTCATTTTCCTTAAATAGGCCTTCCAGTATGTGTAATTGTGACTGCTTTACTACTGACTTAGCTCCCAGTTGTTCAGGGAGGGATGACAGAGCTCTCCCTCCTCAGACACACTCCTTGCCTGGCTGGGAGCATCTTGCTGGGATTTGTTGGTAGGAGGGATGAGCAAGCTTGCCACCACCTTGTCTTAGATACAGACTGGCTGTCAGTGCCTCCAGGCAGCACTTTGATATTTCTGTGCACCCAGGTAGCTTCTCTCCCCTAGAATGGATGTTAGCTGTGTTAGAGTTTCAGAAAGGGATTTATTGATTTATTTTCCTTCCCTTGTACGTTGGAAAAAGTGAAGTCTTAGACATTGCCTCCAGGTGAGGAGGATATTTCAGCAGCTCTGGCCCGCTCGTTTTCTTTTGCTAAGGGAGAAAAGATATGAATCCAACAGTCATGCAGAGTTTTAGAAATAAGTCTGTGACAAAAAAATTATTTTACTTCTTTCCTTTGATAGAGCTTGTGAGAAAAGGAGTATGTTCCAAACCTGAAACTTCATACAGACCACTGGGAACATTCATATGAGATTCTGAAGATAGATATATAATAAAATGAGATCAATTAAACCTTTTGCATTTACCTTTCTTATCTCTAGCTTCTTTCCTTAGCAGTTGCAAACAAATAGTAGCATCATAAACCACAATCACTTTACACAAAGCAGTGAATCTCTGGACTGACAATAATGTCTTGTCTGAAATCACAGGATCTGGCTGGATGATAACATCTCCCCTAGCTTGTAATAGTTTTTCTTGCATTTCAGGAAAGAAATCTCTGCGAGCAATGTTTGATGCAGAGTAAAACTAATTGTAAAGCCAAAGAGATTAGACTCATAACAAATAAAAGTCCCAGACATTAGAAAGAAATATTGAGACAATCAGGGTAAGTATAGGTCTCAGTGGCAGGAGAAATCACATCGTATGAAAAAGTAATGTGTTGTTTAGAGAAAAAAGAGGGGGGATATGCGGTGATTGTGGGAGCCATTGCTAAATAATGTAGAAGGGAAGGAGAAATAGAGAAATAGGAACAGGCAAAAGGCTGAAACATATTCTCATGTTGCTGAAAGTTATTAGTGGCTTGCTTTTCAACCCTGTCTGCAGCCCTTAATGATTTTGCAGGAGCTGTGGGTGATCAGTACTTTCAAATTTCAGCTGTGGAGTCCAGCTGCAATCACAAGGAGGCCTTCTGTCTGCTCCAGTGGAGTCCAAATGATGGGGTAAAAAAGAGGACTCATCCTCGGGGCAGTACTGTCTATCTTGGTGTTTGCCTTCTGATAGACTGATAAACAATGCTCAGTAGAAAGAATAAATACTGCTGAAGCTGGCCAGATGCTCAGCAAGAGACTAGGGCAAGGCACATAAAAAACCTCTGAGGTTTTATGTTTAGTTACAGGTTTTTCTGTCCAAGAAAAACAAAGAGATGACGAGAAAATCCTTGCCATGTGACCTTCACAAATCTAAAATATTTTAGATTTCAGCAGATCTTGTGCAGTCAGGCCTTTTTTCCTCCATTAACAGTCTCTAAAGTGACCCAGACTAAAGGACACAACTTATTTAACAACTTAGTGTTCTAGGCTTGCCTTGTTGTGGTTTATTTTTATGCTTTAAGTGACTATTCCCATTAAAATCTAATGGTCACTTTGAGCACAGTCTATAAATAAAGCTAAACCTTTTCTGCTGTGGTTAGGTGCACCTGCAAATTAAAGATTTCCTCTGCTCTCCCTTTATTTGGGTCCATATTTCTATCTAGGATAGGGAAAGCCAGGTCTTGGAGGGGTGCTATGGAGATTTAGTCCCAGTTCTCCTGATGGAGCTGGGAAAATGTACTGCAAATTATAGAAATTATAGATCTTTTCCAGAGCATGCAAACCCCACTGCAATGCATCAAAGATCCCATCAACAGCATATTATACTTCTGAAACACAGTGGGTTTCCTGAAACCTGAAGCTTCTTGTGAGATTAGTGTTTCTGTAAGCCCACTATAGCAGTGGTGAGCTTGGTCTCTCGGAGCTGGTGGGTTTTCTTGCTCCTGGCTCCACATATCCCAGCCTCAAAGTCTTGTGAGGAGTAACTGCAATGACAGCTGCAGACCCTACAGTTCAGTGTAATGAAGGAGCTTGGAGGTACCACTTGGGGTGCTGGTTCTCATGGAAGGACACAGATGTTGCTGGTCATAGGCTGCCTGTGACACTTGGGACAAAGTTTAGAACAAATACTCTGCTACCTTCTCATCAGATAGATTCACTGGAAAAATTTGTGACCTTTCACGAAGTATTGAATCAAGGTCTTTGCATCACCTGAAAATTAAACTGATTTTGGAAACAGTTTAACAGGCGGAAATGAATGATAAGAACAAAATGTGTTTAGGCCTAGGTAAGCTGATGCATTAAATCCTGAAACAAAATGGGCAGGAACACCTGTTTTTAAGAGCTGGGATGAAACCACTGCTTCCAGGTCTGTGTCCAGCTGAGCTGTCTTTAGAAGCCTGTGTTATTTATTTCTGTTGGTCACAGGCTTTTCTGTCCAAGAAAATCAAAGAGATGAGGAGAAAACCATTGCTGTGTGGCCTTCACAAATCTAAAATGTTTTAAATTTCAGCAGATCTTGTGCAGTCAGGCCTTTCTTCCTCCTTCATTAGCAACAATGACCTCAAATTGAAATGACACCATTTACTCAGGTCCAAAGCAAAGTTTGTTTTTTTAAGTTTTAATGGGTTATTTTTATGGTGTAAGTAGATTATAGAATCATGGAGACGTTTGAGTTGGAAGGGACTTTAAAGATCCTCTCATTCTGACCCCCCTGCCATGAACACAAGGGACGCCTTCCACTATACCAGGTTGTTTAGAACTCCATCCAGCCTGGCCTTGAACACTTCCAGGGATGGGGCATCCCCTCCTTCTCTGATTGAACAGATCTGTGATACGTGTAAATCTTCTGTGGTTACTCTGCAAAAGAGACATTCATGACACTACTGGAGTTCAAACTCAAACAACATAACCATTTACTTTCTCATCCTTTGGTAACGTGAGAGGGTGCATCCTTTCTTCTGGGAAAGTTTGTAAAGGTTATCAGCCCTCTGAATTTCAGCTTCTCTTTTTTTTTTTTTTTTTTTTCTCCTTTTTTTTTTTTTTTTTTTTTTTTTTTTTTTTTTTTTTTTTTTTTTTTTTTTTTTTTTTTCTCAAATAAACCAAGCCAACAAACAAAACTGAATTGTAATGTACCAGTCTGCTGAGAATACTTCTTCCCCAGTGGCAGAGCGTGGTTTAGCTGGTGGGTTATTTTTTGTTAGTAAATTGCAGGTTTAAGGATTCAATCCCACCAAGTTCCCTACAAGTTACACCCAAATACTTAATTTCTTTTCAGGAATAAGCTTGTTTAGGATGTGAAACAAAAGCAGTGGGAGCACTCTGAACACCTAGGAGAACTGCTTTTAGAAAAAGTACTAATTAGGTCCTTTAAAATGCAATTAAGAAATTCTTACAGGCTCTGCTGTGTTAATGTAGTTAAAAATGTTAGAGAATAGTTCTAAGTTCTGCATAAAATGCTTTTTGGCATGCTGTGCATTCTGGTAACTGTGGGTTCTACTGCTAGTCCAGACCAGAATAGGGAGGGTATCTTTCCGGGAAGGTAGCTCAGTTGGGTAAGGTGGCTTTTGTCACTTTCTGTCCTAAACTGTTGAACAGTAGACTCATGGGACGTCAGGTTTCTAAACTCCATTAATTTCCTTAAAGATTAATAGTCAACATTCAGTCAACATTTTTACTGCAAAGTAATGACACACAATCAACCCAGTCCACCACCTCTGCATGAGACTTGGTTTAGCTACACTGCAATAGCAATCACTGTGCTTTGTTCCTCCAGGGTTTTATAGCAAGATGGATGGCATATATTAGTCATATAAATAAAAACCTCTCTGTTTTGTCAGGGAAGACGTAACAATCTCTGTGAGAGGCTGCAATGCTAATGTGACACAAGTGGGATGGTGCAGCAGAATTTTAGTCACTAGGGCTAACTCTTTGTGGCAAATGGCTCTAATAGCTCAGATAAAAGGATGTTTCTGAGTCCAAGGCAGATGTTGGATCAGATCTGAGAATCCATAAATTGAATTAAACAATTTTTTACCTTTATATTCAAGTATCTTCAGTGAGATTCATATCATCTAACTGCAGTGGCCTGAAAGTTGTTTGTCTGGGCTCTTCTGATAGTCAGTGGAGAGGAACAGACATCTCAAGAGAGTGTTTCATCCTTTTCGAGGATGACTGTCCAAGACAGGTGACATGACTCAACCTCTAAATGCCTATCTCTTTCCACTCACTTTTGAGAGAGCTTATATAACTTACCCATTGGATTCTTCACTCTGACAGCTGAAAGCAAAAGAGTTGAATCTTTCCCTGCCACATTCTGGGAATACAATAATTTTTGCTTCCTTGTGTCAGTAAATCAGTCTGCTGGGATTTATATTACTGATGGAAATACAGGCCAGTGTTGTTGAAAGCTCAGGTGCACCTGCTGCATTTCTCATCCAGCTCCCTGATGCTGTGCGGGATTTGTGCAGTGAAAGGAGACAATGTCAGTTTAGAGAACTATTACCAAGTATTGCCATGTGTTTTGGGTCAAACATTGTGCTGCGAAATTTATTTAATCCCTAAGGGACTGCTCCTGTGAGATGGATGGTTTCCTCTCCCTTATCTTAGGCTTCTTCCTGAATGCTGTGATAAATTGGCCCTTGAAGTGAAGTGCATTGTGGTATTACAAGCTGCAGTCTGTTGACTCATTATAGCAAGGAGATAATGCTTTAAAAACCAACTAATTGCTGCAATACAATTAAGAGTAACGGAGACAGCTTTTTTAATTAATGTTTTTGAAAGACACCTTTGCTGCAAATAGCATTTTTGCTGTTGTTGTTAATTGAAGCGTGGATCCACTCATGCTTAATGATCTTTCCAGTTCTCACCTTACACAAGGTCAGACCTCAAAACAAGCTGTACTTTACTGGAATCAAAACTGGAAGGATGCCAGCTCTCAGACCAGCTGTCATAGTAACCAAACCCATGTTACTGGTGCACACCAGTTGCCCTCCCATAGAGACAAGCTAAGAATTCCCTTCAAGGACCTGGGGAACAAACCCAGTGGAAGAACTGCTGGTGCATCCTGTGGTGAATTCATCCTGCTATGGATATGATTGGAAAGGTGGAAAAGGACTTTGAGCCAATGGAGTTCGAGTATGGGCTTAGGCAATGAAACAATCTTTATTTTCTAATTATTATCATCCAGAACAAGGGGAAAGAGATTTAAACCAAAAGAGATTAAATTTAGCTCAGATATTAGCAAGAAATTCTCAAATGGTGAGGGACTGGAACAGCTTGTCCAGAGAAGCTGTTGATGCCCCATCCTTGGAAGTGTTCAAGGTCAGGTTGGATGGGACTTTGAGCATCCTGGTCTAGTGGAAGGTGTCCCTGCCCATGGCAGGGGTGTTGGAACTAAATAATCCTTCCAAAGGTCCCTTCCAACCCAAACCATTCTATGACTCTATGATTCAATGATTTATTCAATTTTTTAATGAATTCATTCTTGATGCCATTTGCAGAAGTGTCCCTGTGAATGGCACCTTGCAGTAGTTTGCTGGTTTTGGCTGGGGCAGAGTTAGTTTTCCTTACAATAGGTGGTGGGATATGATTTAAATTTGGGATGAACACGGTGTTGACAATAAAGAGGTGGTTTTGTTATTGCTGAGCAGTGCTTCTCTGCTGGATTACAGCATGGCTTGGTTTGAATATTTTGACTCATATATAAGCATAACACATATAATTCGGATCACGATAAAAAGGGGGTGCGCTCAGGGATAACAAGCACAGGGGACTGAAGTGATCCAGACCAGCCTTGGAGTCACAGATTCCTGAAAACCAGTCTCAGTGCTCCCTTGTGGAACACACTGCACGGCTCTGGCACTTTGGAAAGGTCACCTGGGTGTGTAGCCTAAGAACCTTGGATATCCATTTTTTTTACAATTCCTAACACTATATTTCCCTGTATGTATTGACCCTGTCCAGCCTCAACAGTTTTGAACCCAGTGTTCCTGCCTTATTCAGCTTATTGACAAGCTGCAATCACCACTCCCCTTCCAGAGAAATGATTCCTCTTCTACACCTGTGGCCCTTTTAGTTCATGGCTCTAATGAAAAGGGTAACAGAGCACAGAGCCAGAAGGAAATCATCATTATCCTACGTGTAATGAACAGGATACGAGCCTTAGTTGAACTGTGAGTGTATAATACGCATGAAAAAAGGCAAAATGTCCTAGAAAATTTATTGTTAGTTACAAATCAGTATATTCAGAGATGTATCTGCTATTTCTCCAAGCTATCAGCACTCTGTGCTGGAATAGTGAGTCATGCATGCTCTTTTTTTGACAGATTTGTTTAAGGACTAGTCTAACACTTGCAGAACTACAAATCTTTCAAAAATTCAGTGTTATTTCCACTACCTGTTCTGATTTCTATTAGCAAGCACAGAAGCTGATACCTGTCTTTTTTACTTGCCTGATAAACTGTTCTTTGTAGTGACCTGAAGAATTAATTTCCTTGGGCTAATATTACATTTATAATGTGTTTATCGCCAAAAACTGAGTATGTACATGCTCCCAGCTTTACATGCTGTAAGACCCTGTGGCTTCACACAATTTAAGATGGTTCACAGGAATCTGCTTAATGTATGACTGGTTCGGAATCAGGATTCTTATAATCTATAATTAGCAGTTTATCCCAGTGGGTGGGATTTTTTTTTCATGGTAAATCCTTTCACATACTATTATTTAGTTAAAAATACTGTCCTGTGTGCCTGCTGACAGCACAAGAAAACAGCATAAGATCTCTAAATAAATGGAACTAGTGGATGGGTTGCTACACCCTGCCATCACATTCAGCTCTGCAAATTATTTCTGAGTTGACTGCATGTAATTTGGCTTTGGATGTGGATATATTTATTTGTTCTAGAGCAGGGGGCCTGTAATAAAGAAAAGTCTCTCAGGTTTTTGCTTTGCTTTTCTTGGGCACTTGTCTTGATCAGAGAGTGTTAAGCCCTACTGAAATTTTCAAAAAAGTCTCTTGGTCTCACAGGGAGAAGAAAATTTTTTTATTATTATTTTTTTTATTATTTTTTTTAGTTCTTTAGTTTAGCTTACAACTAAGGCATTAAGTTTTATTTTGGAGCACAGAGTAGTTTTACTCATCCATGTTTATGCTAAGTAACATCTCACTGCTAATAATTTTCAATGAACAAGTGGTGCAGCAAGATAATAACTGTTTAATTAACCAAACGTGAGAAAGTATTACACTGATTTTTCACAACATTGTACAGCTATTTACATAAATTCTCAATTATTTCATCTTTCTTAAGTTTATACAGCAGGACAGCAAAAAACCTCAGAAATAAACTTTGGTTGAACAGACACTTAGGGCAGATCCCTTCCTTCTGGGATACTCTGAAACTTTTCCATGAGAAGTTTGGTGCACCCAGGTATAATGAAGATGCATGTTGGGGCTTAGAGATCCTGGTGTCGGATCCAAGCTCTTCAGTCCTAAAACAACTCTTGTCCTACCAGAAAGGAAAGTGTGTGAGACAAATTTAGGAATTCTTCTTAGGAAATTATTCATCATTCCTGATTATATAGGGAGGCATTACATATGGGGGCAGGAGTGGGAGTGTCCCTACACCTTCTTAGTATGCTCAGCACAGTCCAGCCCTCAAGACGGACCAGACCTGGTTCTGTAGATTTCTGGATGGTGTTTCTGCCCCTCTCTCTTCTCTTG
Organism: Empidonax traillii; assembly: GCF_003031625.1. Lineage (NCBI taxonomy): Eukaryota > Metazoa > Chordata > Aves > Passeriformes > Tyrannidae > Empidonax > Empidonax traillii. Next base: position 19,681 of record NW_020955853.1, read on the forward strand.
CTGATTGACAGGCACCACAGCTATGTTGGGGCAGTTCAGGAATGGTGCAGGAGCACTTGAGGCTGTAATTGTGCAAGGCTGACCCTTTCATCTTCTGTTCTTTTCTTTTTTTTCTTCTCAATAATTGTCTCCCCTTCACCACAAAATGTACAGGAGAAAAACAACTTTTCAGGAAAAGCGCTTTGTGCCCGTAACTCCGTGCTGTGCTGGAATGGGAGGGAGAAATGCCAAGAAGAGTTGGTAAATCGATGTCAGTGAGTTCATGACAGAGGTTGGTTCGCCTGTTTTTTTCTCCCTCCACCACACCTCATCTTAGCATAAGCTTCCAAGTAACCTGGTCTCACCAGAACACATGGAGCCTGAGGGCACCAAGGACACTTCCCTTTTTACCTGCTTTGCCCAGGGAGCCTGTGACTTTTTTCCTGTGACTGGAAGGTTTCAAACTGAGCAGGAGATGAAGCATTGATCAAGTCACAAAGTAGAAGGTGCTGGATACTCATCTGATTGTGAATATGGGGCCTTTCTAGTGCAATGTGGTCACTGATGGGGGGTTCCACAACTCCCATGGAGTCAAGCATGCCCCACAATGCAACCTTGAAATAAGCCTCTTTTGGAGCACAGGCATCCTGTATTTTCTTCTCTTCTGCGCGCAGTTCTTTTAATAGCATCCACTATTTTTTTATGTATATGTATGTGCTTATATATATATAAAACTGGAAGTGGATCAAGTGATTTTCTTTCAGTAAACACAAATAAAATTTAGGGAATGGAAACCACATGGGTGGATAAACATGTTATTCATGCTGGGTGGATCTGTGCTCCCACGGGGGGAAATGTGTGCCCTAATTTCAGAATAGTACACTGAGTTTTCATTAAATCAGTAGATGTTTAATTATAAAATTTTGAATGGGAAAGTGGAGAGTGTAGACATGTATCTGCAATGAATTTATAATGATATAGTAATTTCTGTAGTTTTGCTGGGGTTTGAGGGGGATTGGGTTTATTTTTTTGGCACGTTGTTGATGACTTTCCTAGGGTTTGTAGGAAAAAACTCATGAAGTGAGTAAAGAAAAAACAGTGTCTGTGTGTTTTCCTGTTCTTGGGCTAAGCTTTTCGTTTCAATTTCTGTCTGGAATTTCATGCTGGGTGCTAAGTCCTATTCTCCCTGCACTCCTGGGTTTGTAGCTGAGGAGGAACTGTGCTAGGGTGATAGCATGAGGGAATGATTAATGTTATCTTTCACTAAGGAAAAACGTAACACAGTACACTCCCCTATGATTCTGCTAAGCAGCATTTAACCTTCCCTGCTGGATACACTCATTCTGCTATGGCAGCTCTTTTTAATGAAGGTGAAGCATAAAAGTCATGACATCCATCAGTGGGAGGTGGATACTCTCTTGGTTAAAATGGGCCAGGTCAGGGAGTGATTCTAGTAAGGCACACCACGGTAACATTAACTCAAAAGCAATTACACTCAGAAGCTTGTTACAGAGTCATAGAATGGCCTGGGCTGGAAGGGATATTAAAGATCATTTAGTTCCAACCCTGTCATGGGCAGGGACACCTTTCACTAGATCAGGTTGCTCAGAGCTCCATGCAGCCCAGCCTTGAGCGCTGACACGTATGGAGCATCCAAAACTTCTCTGAGCAGCCTGTCCAAGTGCTTCACACCTCCACATTAAAGAATTTTCTTTCTAATGTCTAATCTAAACCTACTGTCTTTCAGTTTGAAGCCATTTCCCCTTGTCCCATAGGAGAATGAAGCCATTTCTCCCATAGGAGAGGTGTTCCATCTCTCTAATGAACTTTGTGGCCCTCCTCTGAACTTGCTCCAACAGGCTGATGTCTTATCTACAAGTATAAAGAAGTTAATGCAAATAATAGATTGGTTCTACATGTGCAACTTTGTTTGTCTGGGTAGATCCCGTGTGACGGAAGCTTGGGCTTACTCAGTATTCGTGCAAATGTCAAGAGGGTCATGGTGCTGAACCTTACCCTTAATTTACTCTTTCGTTTGGACTTGTAAATAACCTTGCACTGACTAAGAAAATTCATGCCACGTTAAACACTGGTATTGCTGATGACCAAAATTCCCAAACCAGCTGTGGAATAATCTATTAGGAAGTATGACCATCAGCACCCATCATGCCTTTGGAGAAGCATGGACACAGGGAAACAGAGGGCACGTCAGCAACGTTAAAACGTTGTACTGGTGGTCAATTTCTCCTCTGTATGACAAAAGTAGAAACTAGAGGTTGCTTCTCAAGGTGGAAGTAAGAATAATATTTTTTTTTAACTCTGAGGATACTTAATTACTGGAAGATCACCTGTGGTGATGGTATAGTGTGTTCCTCTGGCTTCTTTAAAATTAAGATTGATGTCTTTGTAAGAGATGTGATCTTGTTCATCTTGGCCTCACACCTCTGACTTTAACAGCATTTTCTTCTGAGAAAGGGAAGATTATTTTCTAAATGAGCAGATATTGCTGTGGGGTATGAAATGTCTGATGTCTTGTGCAAGAGGCCTTGCTGGTCATGGTTTTCTGTAGTGGTAAAATCTGTGAATCTGGCAAAGAGATGAAAAAAAGCTTTGTTGAGAGATCACTAATATATCTTCCTTTCAATTTCTCCCGGCAGAAAAGCCACCAGAACATCTGTCTCTTACACTCTGAGCTTTCAGACCTTGGTGGGAGGGACATTTTAATCTGTAACTGTCTACATATAAAGGAATGCTGGCCCTGGCATGGGTGGGAGATGGAAAGAAGGATAAAATGGAAAACACGGCCTTTGATTAGAAGGCAAACTGTGCTCTAATGGAAGTGATTAGGGACAAATTGTAGACTTTGTTTGTCCATAAGACAACAGAGTGCTTTTCATGTGTGGTGGCCTGGAAGGCTGCCAAGATGTTCCTCAGTAACTAATCCCAAGTCAGTTCTGGGCACAGAAAACAACACCACACATCTAACACTCACCAAGGGAAGAGGATCAACACTAATGGTGGTGATCACTGCAGAGATCAAGTTCTCACTTTCCCATCAGGAGTTCTCCCTAACTTGTCTGCTTCCCAGAGAGGCAGTGTTGAAACAATTCAAGAGGAACTGGGGTGGATCATTATAAAGAGAGTCATTTCTGCAGTGAAGCTAATGGTGTGATGGCTAGTGAATGGCTAGGAAAGAACAGATCCAAGATGGACCAAGCCTTACTTTGAAAGGAGTCAGTCCTGCCTTGTCTTACTTCTCATATGAAAATCCCCTCTTTCTGTAACACCATATAAAAGCATGTCCTGCCCAAAGAAGTGCTCCTGTGGGCCTTTGTCACACGGAGCCACTGTCATCTGGAAGGTGTCCTGCCTCTTGTCTGCCAAGACAGCTGCCACTGGTCGCTTGAGAAAACATCCTGTGAAGCTTAAGATGCCAGTGTAACAAGAGACCACTGGCACATATTTAACATGCACTTGTCTCCTTTGTGCTCCGTTATTATGGAATCACAGAATCATTAAGGACGGAAAGACCTCCAAGATCATGGATTCCAACTCTTAACCTAACACTGCCAAATCCACCACTAATCCACATCCTTAAGTGCCACGTCTACATAATTTTTGAGCACTGCCAGGGACAATGATTCCATCATTTCCCTGGGCAGCCTGTTCCAATGCTTGACCACCCTTTCAGTGAAGAAATTTTTCCTAATATCCAGTCTTAACTTCCCCTGGTGCAACTTGAGGCCATTTCCTCTGGTCCTGTTGCTTGTTACTTGGGAGAAGACGCCAACCCCCACCTGGCTACAGCCTCCTTTCACATAGCTGTAGAGAGCAATAAGGTCTCCCCTGAGCCTCCTTTTCTCCAGGCTGAGCCCCCACATCTCCCTCAGCTGCTCCTCAGGAGACTTGTGCTCCAGACCCTTCCCCAGCTTCTTTGCCCTTCTCTGGACATGCTCCAGCACCTCTGTAATCACTGCTCAAGTAACTCAGCCACATCCCTGCTGATTTTTGATGCTTCCAAGTGAGCTCTGGGATTGAGGCAACCCCTTTAAATAAGGCAGCTGTCTCTGTGGATGCCTGAGGAGGAGAGATGGAGAGTCTGACTCTACATGTGCACGCACAGTGCAGCAAGGAGAAATGCCACCCAGAGGGATGTCCTGTGTTAGCACAGGCCCTTGGAAACTGCCTTGGAAACACCACTGCCAGTACAAGTGCTGGGCCCTGGCACTGTCCCACTGCCCATGGGACACTCAGTGTGATGGGTTCACTCTGTGCTAATGAGCTTTTCTAAACAATGACCAGACATGGTTCAGGGAATAGCACAGTCCCAGGCCAGGACCTTTCCCTAATGGGCAGTGGGAATGTAGCATCCTGGATTTAGGTAGATGGGAATAGGGAAAATAGTTTGGCTCCACCTTCTTTCCCTCCTGGCCAAGGAATGAACTTGTTTTTTATAGAAATAAGGAAGTGCTGAACATTGTAAAGCAGAAGGGATCTTTAAATGTGGAAGCATTGGTCCATTATCACTCTCTTTTGGGGAGGGGTAGGGGTTTCCTCAGCTAGTCATAAATGCTGTCATCATTTTTCATGTAGTGGAACAGATACCAGGTTTGTAAATAGTTCTTATGCACATCATATCCTTCATAGTGTCTTTTTCTAGGTGGATTTGGGTTTTCATGCAGTGCCCTTTGAAGTCTAATTGGAGGTGCTGCTGGGATGAGAAGCTCAGTGAAATAAAGTTCTGCAACCTCATGGCCAAAGCTGGGAATGTGATCCTAGAGTCAGAGTATCACAGAATAGTCAAGTTCCAACCTCCCAGCCATGAGCAGAGACACCTTTGACTAGATCAGATTGCTCAAAGCCCCATCCCACCTGGCCTTGAACACTTCCAGGGCTGGGGCATCCACAGCTTTTCTGGGCAACCTGTGCCAGTTCTTCATCACCCTTATGGTAAAGAATTTCTTCCTAATCTCCTAATCCTAATATCTCACCTAAATCTACCATTTTTTAGTTTGAAGCCATTCCCCCTTGACCTGTTACTATTTGCTACTGCAAATACTTCCTCTCCAGATTTCTTTTATTATATATGAGGGTTTCTCACTGTTTACCAAGCCAAGACTGCCTTTTACCTCCCCACAAGGGGAATTTGAGCCAGGCAGCCTTTTCTGTGTCTGCCTTTCTATGTGAGCCTTATCTAGAATAATCTTTGAGCACCTGAATGTCTCTGCATCAGCAGAATGAGTTTTGGGGGCTGGTAGCCATAATAGGACATGTCTATCTGATAGCAGGCCTTGGTTATTAGGGATAGAGCTGACTTTGAGATGTTCTGTGGTGTGCTTTTAGCTTTTCTTCTCTGTGATCAGCACCAGCAGCAAATGGGTGTACATAAAACAAAACACCCAGCTACATTCCTCACTCATTTCCATTGATCTAAATCCAGATTAATTTCACTTTAGTGAATGAGTAACTAAGCAAGAGAGTTGGCCTGTCACCAGACTTTGCACTAATTAGTATTTTTCTTACCAGTGCCTGCAGAAAAGCCAATCTGTTTTGTATTCTGAGCTGGAAAACACGCTCTGGTTTGCGGTAATTTTCATCACCAGCATGTATGTCATTCCTCCCAGCTTCCACAACCTCTTAGAAAAGCCTGTTGCTGGGCAAAACAATTCCGCCAACTTCTGGTGCTCATCAAGTGTGGGGCATGGAACGCTGGACATGGTCTCTGCCTTGGGGACTTCCCTGGAATTCACGCTGGCCTCCATTTGCTCATAGCTGGTTTTTGTGATTGCCGCTTTCCAATGCAGATAGATGCGCTTTTGTGAAACACCAGCACAGACCTGGGTGAGTGGCAGCTGTGCTCTGTGGCAAGGGGAGCTCTGCCTTTGTTGGAGGGGTTGGTCCTCGCTCTGGGTTATTCAGAGCCTCAATTAAAGGAGGCAATCCATGGTTATTAGTTGTGCTCACTGGGGCAGAGCACAATGGGGTCGGCTCGGTGTGCGAGGGAACCCCCTGGATGGTTCAGACAGCCCAGGCCTCCCAAAGACCCGGGGAGGGGAGGACAAAGCTTCGGGTGCTGGTGCCAGGCAGGGACACTGGGACTGAGCATGTCAAAGGCAGCCCTGCTCTCTGGAGGGGTGGTGGGGAGATGCGTGGGAATGGTGCTGGTGCCAGCAGATCTTGGCAGTGGGGCCTTTGTTCACTGCCGGTATTTGCTGAGCTGATGGATCCCATTTCCATGGCCCTGAAGGAGGAGGTGGCAGAGGGCCAACTGGTCCACACTGGGACTTGTGCAGTGTGTTTTAGAGTTATTAAAAAAGTTCTTTTAAGAAATGGATGAACTTCCTTAGCCCTATTTTCCATCTTCTGCTTTCCACCTCTCTTATGTGTTCTGCATAGTTTTTACAATGAATTTACACATTTTGCCACTTCATGCTTTTGGCCACTCTAGCCAATGCAATTATACAGAGTATTTATGATCTTATCAGGAACTGCTAATTAAAAGCTTTAATGTGTCTAGCCATTTCTTTGTAACAGACTTCACTGTTCCTTACTTCACACAGAAAGTCCCAGCCCAGCGCATGTCCTGATACACTTCTGCAAGCACAAACTCATTTTTTCCACGATCTTCATCCAGAAAAAATTTCTTCGTCAGGTCAATACTTAAAATATCCACTCCTCAAGGCTGTACCTCCGCAAACCAGGTCTGGAAATGACCCTGCAGGGTTGATTTTCTGTAGTCCTCCCTGATAAAACCAAAGCTGATGGCCCTGTGCTGTTTGTGAGTCCTCCTGGCTGTGCTCTCTTTGTATTCAGAGACACATGAGCATCTCAGTGAAGCTCTGTGTCTGCTCTTCCCTGCTTTTATTTTGCTTTGTGCCCATTGCATTCTCTATAAAGTGTGAGAAATAACCACTAAAGAGCTCCAAGAATTACTTTTCGAGGTATCAACTATACTAGTTGTAATCTGCCTCTATGTTAATCCAGAAAGATTGATAAATTGATTATTAGGTTGGATATTAGGAAAAAATTTCTTCACTACAAGAATGGTTAAACCATGTAACAGGCTTCCCAGGGAAATGGTGGAATCACCAAATCACCATTCCTGGAAGTGTTCATAAAATGAGTGGAGATGGCACTTAGGGTTATGCTTTAGTGGATATAGAGGTATTTGGTTAAAGTTGGACTTGATGATCTTGGAAGTCTTTTCCAACCTTGATGATTCAACTGTGATTCAGTGTTTCTATAGGATGAGGCGGGGGGAGGAAATGAAAGAAGTAGAGTCTGACCAGTTCTCAGTGCCCCTAAGAACATCTTCATGCAATGTGAGATGCAATGAGAGCAACTTTGTTTTAGCACTGTACTGAGGTGCAAACCCACACAGTGACTGTGCTGAAGAGGATCACACTGGATCCCTGTGCCAGAGGATGCAGACTGAGGATGCAGAGCTGGCTGTGAAATCCCACTTCCCAGCTATGTAGCCCCACCTGTTGCAGCAGTTCCCACCATAAACTCTGCAGGAGGCATCACTTAGGGGGGAAAAGTGGTCCAAAAGGAAAGAAATTATTTGTTATTTGGTCTAAATTTGAAGTGCAGGTTCCAGGAGTCCTTGGAAAAAAATAGGTATGTGTAACTAAAAAATAAAAACACGCCAGATCTGTCAGATGTGCTTTAAAATGCTCAGTGACTCTGCAAGGACACCTTCTGGGGGTCAATTTCACTGCAGACCACTTGCTGAGCTGCTGCTGAGGCACCTGATGTGATAGAGTAAATCTGTCCTTTCCTGAGTCCACGAGAGCTTTTTTGAAACCATTTTCCTTCTCAAGCTGGAGAGGAGTGTACATGATGAGCAATTGCTGAACACTGTCCTTCAGGACTCATCAGAAGCTCTCGAGCTGAAATACTGTACTGCCTGCAAGATTTTATTTTATTTCTATTTTAAAAGTCAATTCCAAATCTCTCATTCCTAACTGGCAGCAGATAAAATTATCCACCTCCCACACCACATACCCCTAGGTGCATGGGCTTGCAGACATAATATTTTGTAGGAAAAGAAACCTCTCAGAATTGGTTTGGGACCTCTTAATTAAATGCCTGTCAAAGGGAAAATGCTAATTTACCAAGGTCAAAACTTACTGGGCAAAACCAATTCAGATAAGTTTTTGGTCATGGAGAAGGATTGAGAAAACAAGCTTTGAAGCTTTTGAAATGTCTTATTTTGAACTTATTTTTTTTTTTGCAAAGCAGAGAAATTCTGGTTTTGGTTCAAAACATCAATTACTTAATATGTTTTAAAAAATCAATGCAAACCATGTTCCCCTTCAGAGATTCAGCGTGCTCAGCTCCCTGGAGAGGGACCATGGGGACAGGTACCACCGTGCTGACTTTGCAGGTCCTCTGGAAACCCAGGTTTTCTCTTTGGTGGTTGTGTAGCTGAAAATTTTACAGCATTAACTCTTCCTGGCATGTCCATGGGGAGGCATTGGTTGTGCTGCTGGCAGACCAGCAGAAGAATAGCACAGTCTGATTCCAAATACGTGAATAAGACAGCACAGGTATGCTGCACAGTGAGCCAGCCCTGTATTAATGCAGGGGAGTTGATCAATGGGGGCTCTTCTAGCACAGATAAGCTTTTGGTGGGGAATGAAAATCACAGTACCCAGAAATGGCAGGGTGGCATCTGGTGATTAGTATCCATGTCCTTTCTGCCTCTTGGGTAATTTCCTTTTTGTGGTCTGGTTTGATTCTCTCCCTTTCCCCTTCTTGCACGATTGTCTTGTCTGAAGCATCTTTTCAGACCTCCTTAAAAATGAGTGGTTAGCACTTTTGTGCAGGAAAAATTTTCAGGGAGAAAGGAAGAGAAAAATGACGTTTGAACTATGTGCACCTGGCTTGAGTAACACAGCCCAGGTTGTGCCTGCTTTGGGTTACTGCCCATAAACCCCTGATTTACAGACTCCAGCTGTCACATCCTTTGTGTAGCACAGAGTCGAGGGGGCAGATGCCCTCAAAAGCACTTCCTGCTTAGTTGCTTTTCCTTCAGCTGCTTTTAGGTTTCAGAATTGAGATTACTGAAGTGCCCACGGGAAGGAAACGCCCAGATCTCATGCAAACCTCCTTAGAAAGCAAGGGCCTGGTGGCATGTGTGGAGCTGGGACATGGATGAAGCTGTCTGGATAAAATTAATATTGGACTGAAGTTATCAAGCTGTAAAACCCAGATAGTTTCCAAAAGTTCTTTACAGATTTAAAGACCCTTATAGATATCAGTGACCCATTTAAATCCTTTGCAGGTAAGGAAGCAAACACTGGGCTTGCTTCTGCCATCCTTCACTCATTTTGAACAAGATTTTTTTCCAGCTGGACTCCGTAGCAGACTCGACTCTCTGGACTGGAAGGTAGAGACAGAGCTGGTCTGAGATTGTGGTGGCACCTGATCTGGGGCAAGCCCTTTTTCTCACGTGATCAGTCACTTTGTCCTTATGCTGTTTTTACTGATGTCCCCAAGGTTTATCCCCATGAAGATTATCAAGTGGATGGTTTGCTCTTAAAGGATCTCTTCTGAAGAGCTGTACCACCACAGGTGTCCCATTGCTTCCTCTAGTTGGTGATGGGGCTTGCGCATTCCCACCTCTACCTTCTACCTCTGAGTGACCAGTTCAGTGTCTTGCCCAGGAAAGGCCAAATTCAGGTAGTGGCAGGATGTGGTCTGCAACCAGGCAAACTTCTGAGTTTGCCAAGGTGCATCCATAAAATAACATCCTTCTGCTGGGATGCTACTTTATCCTGGTTTCTTCTGAGAGGAGACTAAAGTCACTTATTTTCCTTAAACCCCCTCTATTTTGTAAAGGTGATGTTACAAATCTTCATAAAACAAAAACAAACTCTTAACTGGAGTCATGTCTTGTATTTACACAGAAATTGCTTTGTTTTCCTTTCATGGTATATTTATACTGCTGCTGCTCGGAGTCCCAAAGCCACTGTTACAGTAGCCCCCAAAAATACCCACGTGGAAGACAATACTGATCGATTTGCAGTTGTATAATTACACCAGAAGAGTAATGCCTGTCAGAGTCCCTCTTAGACATGTCCTTGAGCTTTATTTCTCTCTTGGAAGTTATTTCAGAACAACTAGTGTATATTTATTGATCAGCTGAAGAGCCATCAGCTTTGAAATAAGATGTTTCCAATTAATTCACTTTTGGAACTCCTGTGAGGTAACAGAATCCCTTGACTGGATTTCTTGTTAGTATTCTGGACAAGTATTTGCTTTCACAGAAATTTAACAAATAAAGTAACATTTTCAGTCTTCCCAGGATTTGCTTTTTAAAAAAATCAATTATAAACTCTTACTTGGCATTCCTGTCCCTGTGTTGTGGCACATGGGAGGATAATGGACAGCCTGTCTTGTACCTCCAGCCAGCAGTGGGAACTGATGGCTTCAGCAGATCTGTAGCTGCACTGCTCCGCTGGGCTCATCTGGGGAATGTGCCTTTCATGAATGCTGAGTGCGAGATTGATGGGGTTTTATAGCAGAAATACTGTAATGTTCCTGTTCAGTGAGAGCCAACCTACTGGAGCTCTGCACTGAGTTTATTTTTAATCATCTCAGTTGTTTCAATTACAGGACTAACACAGAACTGCTACTTTAAAAACCAAATGAAACAAAAACGTGTCTCTTGTATTGATAGCATTTTACAACATTTGAGTCCATCCTAAAACCAGCCATTGCTGTAAGAGATTTAGGATTTATTTTTTGTTGCTGCCATCTCCCTGTTGTGAAATTTGCTGCTGGCAGAATTTTGCTTCCATGTTATTTGTTTAATAGCACAGGAAAAAAAGATAAGAGAGATCTGCTCCTGATATGCTCCTGAAATGCTTCTCCTGTTTCTCCAATCAACGCTTGTATATGTGGTATTGATCCTTATAAGTTTCTAAAGGAGTATAAAGTACAGATGTTTCAGCTTGACTCTGCTCTCACTGTTCATTACATTGGTGGATATTGAATTGATCCGCATCCAGCAGTGCAAAATCCAGGTAGATAAAAGCTTTATTTTTTAAAACTTCATGAGTGAGAAGGGGAGAGAGAACGCTGGAATTTTTCAATGCTTGGCAAGTTCTGAAGCTGTTTTGGACTGTTTCCAAGTTAGACAGTCTACCTGGAGTACTTTCTGTTGCCATCTACAGGCTGTTCATTCCCATTTACATCCCTAAGGAAGCACTATGTGCTGATCTCTTCTTCTGCACTTTTGAGATCCTCACTTTGGTAGGTGGGGTAGCTTTGTCTCCCCCCAGCCAGGTGAGTAATACCTTTTGTCCTTGGGACACAGGGCCAAGCAGGAAACTTTTTCAGCCTTCCAGTACCCTGTTCTCTCCAGACTATGAAGTACAGGCAGTGAACACACATAAAATTATCCCAAGGAGCCCAGAAGCTGGGTCAGGAGTGACATGTTCAATCTGTGCCTATAGAGTAGCCCCTGGGGAAAGGATTGTTGCTGTGGCTCCTGCCTCCTGGAGGATGTGCCCCAACTGAACTCCATACTGTCATCCTGTTGAATATTTTGTAGGTCATCAGCATGCAGACATTTTCCTGGCAATTCATCTGCTAAGGCAATGGTTGATCACTCAAGAGAAACCCTGTGGTTTGCTAGGATCAAGGACACTTTGCACGGTGAGCCTTCACCTTTTTCCCAAAACAGGAGAACCAGAGAGAAAAGGGTGAACTCCTGTCCCAGAGCGTCAATCAGCTCCCAGCCTGGATGGAAAGCACTGCAGCTGCTAATTGCTTTCCTCAAAACCTTGTGCTGTTTGCCGACAAGCTCCTTGGCACACAGTCTGTGTGTTTGTTTAGGGGCAGACACAAGCAAATTAGCTTGGAAGTGCTGAGGTCTGATGCTATATTCACAGTTCCCATAGTGCCACTTATTCCCTGTGGGAGCATGTGCAAATTAATTCTGTATGCTGCTCACTTAAATGGTGCTAATTGCATCCGTCCTCTTGACAATATACTTCTGCTGCCAGCCCGTCCAACGAGCTTCTTGCGTTTGTGTGGGTGCAATCCAGAGCATCCTGCAGTGTAGGTGTCTCTTGGAAAGATGAGTCCCCACCAAGATTCAGGAACTTCTCTAGGAAATTTTAAAGGACATCTAAAGATGGGCTAAGGGTTAGAGTATGAGATCAGCCTGGAGATAGGACTGATGGGTTGTAAAGCATTGCCGGTGGGGGTGTGGTTGTGTAGTTATCACTTCTTCTGTGCTGTTGGGGTGTGAGTAACTGCAGTAGTCTGGTCCTTTTTGGAATGAAAATCCGGACAATGGGACAGAAAGAAATGAGAACCAAAAAAGACAATGAATGGTGACAAAAGGAGGAGAGAGAGAAGCCTGGATCCAGAGCAAGAAGATGGTATAAATACACAGCCTAGCCTGCCACATTATGGAGAACACAGTATTTTTCATGCGATCAGTTCCATTCTAAGTGAGGCAGAACAGGAAGAAAAGTGCAGGAGAATAACTTAACTTTTTTTTTTTTTGTTAATATTTTACTTCTTCACCTTCAAAAAGACTTCAAGTGTTTTGCAAAGGCCAGAACTACCTGCATTTCCTCTGCCCCTACTTAAATAAGATACAACATTTCTTGGCTGTGAACTCAGCCCCTTTCCCACTTTCCCATTTGAACTGAATGCATTTAAAAACTGGTGACCTGTGACCATAAAATGTATGCTCAATTTATGCTCAAGAGGGTCCTTTTGGTCTTTATTAGAGAACTCTTAGCAAAGGATGCTATTTATGGGCTGTAACTGAACTAGGAACCATAAATGTGGCCTGAAGCATTTCTGGGCAATGCAGTGCACTCGCCTGTAGTGGTGTCTGGCACGTTTTGACCCAGGCAAGCTCAAACTCATGGGAATATTTCTAGGGCCCAGCTGAGTACTTACAACATGCCAGGGGAGTGTTCATGGTCAGCAGCTCCCTCGTTTTGGAGGCTAAGACCATTTTCTAGTATAGATATGGGCTTGAACCTGCCTTGGCCTCAGTGCCCAGTAATGCACCCAACCATGCGTGTTTTAATTGGAGGGATGTAACTGTGGTGCCTTTGATAGATGTCTAATTTGGGAACCATGTGTCCCTTGGTTCCCTCTATAAACAATGGAAAGAGAGTAGCTTTTTCAGGGCTACATCAGGGCGCCTAAATTGGGTTTCTGCTCTGAATTGCCCTTTGAAGGAACGCTGCTTCTCCACTCCTATAGAAGGAGCCAGAGGAGTGTGTCCTCTGACCTGGGACCTAAATGTGTGTTGCATGAGTGCTCTCTGGGGTATAATAGCTCATAGTAGTTGTGCTTGCCCTCTGTGTGGAATGTAACATCTACTGGACAGTGTCAGCACTGAATGCGTGGTCACAAAAAGAACCACATTTTCTGGCTGCTGTGCTGGCAAACGGGGAGAAAGCCTTGTGAACACAGACATTCACATTCCAATTCCAGTCTCTTGGTACCTTCTCAGCAGCCCAGGGAACCTGGGGAGCAGTTCAGGTGGGTGCTGGTGCATTTAAACATGTGACAGCCTTAGGATATTATGGGGAGTAGGGCGGGCAGACTACAAGGTCTGTTGAGGGGATGGTTTGTTATTCACTTCCCATTTCATCATGAGCATTTATGAGGTCTACAAGGGAACAGGAGAGGACTTCTGTCAAACCCATGCAGTGACAGGAAAAGGGCAATAGTTTTAAGCAGGTTTAGATTAGATATCAGGGTGAGGGTGGTGAGGCACTGGACCAGGTTTCCCAGAGAAGCGGCAGATACCACATCCCTTGAAGTGTTCAAGTCAAGTTGGATTGGCTCTGAGCAACTTTGTCTAGTGAAAGGTGTCCTTGCCTGTGACAGGTCCCTTTGAACCCAAACTATTCCATGATGCTGTGATTTTATCACTGTAGTGACAGAGAGCCTTTGTGTGTAAATATGCAAACCTCATTCAGAATCAATGCAGGCATCCTTTGAAAGAAAAAAGGTGGAATCAACCTCAGGTTCAACAGCCATGAGCAGGTGATTTTCCTGGCACTGTTGGACTTCAAACAGTAGGTACAGTATAATTTCAGAAAGGAAGGAAGAGTTGCACAAGGCATTAAACTGCAAGGTGGAATCATATAATTGCTCCAATGCTCTGTAGTACCAACACCTCGGTACAAATTATAATGTTAGTGTAGATGCAATTGCAGTATCATTACACTGTCAGTGCCACCACTGTAGTTGAAAATAATCCCAGCTTTTTCCTTACAAATTTGTTTCCCTAGTGGGTGGCACTTTATGGATTGGTTCATTTGCAGGTAAAGAATATCTGACAGTAAACATTTGCCAAAACATGTACAGTGAATATGGGCAGAGTGTGGAGGTGTTTTTTGAAAGAAGTATTTTTAAAAGAATGGGGGAAAAAAACCTCCTTAAATGTTGAGGCTTGATAATGGTCCATGTACAATGTTTTATAGAAGAAAAAAAAAAGAAGAGCATATAGAGGCAGAACTATATATAGGAGTCATCAACTGACTGCAGGGAATTAAATATGCTGGAGGAACTGCTGCATAGAGAACTGCCTGAGTAATTAAAGAACAGAGCTAATGGGCTCTGAGAAACTACTTCCATGACATACTCTTGATTATAAAAAAAATTTTCTCACCAGGCCCTCCCCTTCAAGTGTAAGTGTCAAAGGGAAAAATTATTTCAATGTAGAAAAAATGTGCAATACTGTCTACAGAAAGAACTGCAGCTACTCCACCCATTTCTCCAAATCTCTCTTTCTTGCAAGGCTGTCTGGTCTAAGGTTTTGGGAGACAGCTTTTAGGGAGACCTGCATTTGTCCAGCTATTACTTTATCTGTGGACAGAATTGTAGGGGGTTAAAGAATATTGTCAGGTGATGAGACAACTCAAATGTCTAGGTTGGGAGTATCTCAACTTTTGAGATAAATTGGGGGCTTTCTGTTGTGGGAATAGAATAATGATGGAGATACAGAGAGTAGTTGAATCTCTGGATATACTACTAGGATTCTGGAATCCTAAAATTCTCAGTTTGGGGAAAAAAAACCAAACAACGAAACATGGTAATAAATAGTGTTTGTTTTAACCTTATTGTGTTTCTCTTCTCACCTCTCTACTTTATTCTTGTTGAACTTGACAGATACACATGTTCAGCATTCATTATACACAAGTCCCCAGAGGAGCTCTTGGCAGCTGAGGGCTTACTTATTCTTGAAAGAATTAAAATGGAAATTATGAAACGGTTTCAGCAGAGTCTTAAGGATATAAGGATGGAGTGCTGGTGACAGAGGGGTTTTTTTAGCACTGTACAGGGAAGGTTCCTCAATAGAAATCCCTAAGGGGCAGCAGAATCACAGCATTCCTGGCCAGGAATTGCAATAGCAGACACAATATTGTCACTTGAACAAAACTTCTCCTTCTCCTTCCTTCTCCTTCTCCTCTTTCCCTCCTTCCTTCCGTCCTTCCTTCTTTCCTCCCTCCCTCCCTCTTTCCTTCCTTCCCTCCTTCTTTCCCTCCTTCCTTCCCTCCTTACTTCCTTCCCTCCTTCCTCCCTCCCTCCTGTCCTTCTCTCCCCCAGCTCCACACACCTACCTCTTTTTCTCTACTCTTTTCTCATTTTCTTTTTATTTTTACCATTTTTTCCTCTTCTATTTCCTTTAATTTCTTTTGAAATGGCTTAGAGGCAAAAAGACTTTCACTGTCAGATCAGTCAAGTTGTTCTTTTCCAAGCTCACAGCCCTACTGTTAAAGATTTAACCACAATAGGTTATTAATGCTATTTTAGTGGTAGTGAAAATTCCTGAGCTGACACGCTCTTCTGACATGTCTCTCACAGTGCACGGACTCTGTAAGACATATTCTCTCTCATTTTTAAGATATTTGACAGGTTTGATATCTTTTTCGTAGGGAAGATTTTAAAGAATGGTATGTAAAAGCGAGGCTTAAGTCTCTCCTTGTCATCAAACAGATATCAGTATGATTGCATATAGAAAAGGGTGTTGCCTGAAGTGAGATCACTTTCAGAAAGCTACATTGTTCTTCCTTGAATAAGAAGCTCATACAAAGCAGGGACATGGGCAGCTTTCTGGGCTGCAAACACACATTGTTGGGTCGTGTCCAACCTCTTATCTACCAGCACCCCCAGGTCCTTCTCCCCAGGGCTGCTCTTGATCTGTTCATCCCCAGCCTGGATTGATACCAGGGGTTGCCCCAACCCGAGTACAGCACCAGCACTTGGTCTTATTAAACCTCATGAGATTCTCATGGGCCCACTCCTCCAGCTTGTCCAGGTCCCTCTGGATGGCATCCCATCCTTCGGGTGTGTCAGCTGCACCCCTGAACTTGGTGTCATCTGCAGATTTACTTACTCAGAGTTTCCTAATCACGATAATTATGGGCCTTTGATATGATAATAGTGTAAGGCTATTAAAAATGAAAAATGGTTCATATGTACAGTCAGAGAGCAGTTTGCCTGATCTCACTCACAAAAAAAAAAAAAAAAAAATTTGATGTTGAAGCCAATGAGTAAAGTATTACAGAATGGGAATTATTATGCATCCCTATTCAAGGATTATAATTTTATGAGAAAGAGGTCATCTCTAACAAAACCAATTTCCTTCCATGGAGTTACAGTTTGGTTGATATGGTAACTACCTCGATAAAGTACATTTGTTCTTTGATAAAGTAAATTTTTTCTTGGGCATTGTTAATACATATTGCATAGCATTTGCATTAAAAAGTAACACTCTACAATGGATTAAGAGCTGACTGATCTCATGTAGCAGGTGTCAGTGGAAAGTCATCATTCCTAGTGCAACTGTAAAGGGATATATAGCACTTCTGGTGTTACTTAAAATTTCCATGAACCACATGGGCATAAATGCAAAATCCTTGCTGATAAAAATTGTGGATAAAGCAAAGGATTGATAGAATTTTATATAAAGCTGCAGACAGGGAAGAAGTTCTGAACAAGATGTATTTAAAAGCAACTGCAAGCTTTTATAGATTTGAATGACATGGCCAGGGCGACATAATGAGGAGCAGAGGCTGAAAGCTCAGGTCAGTCAGTTATATCTTCTCTTCTGCAAATCTCTAAATGTTTATGAATTAGCAGAGTTGTACCTGCAATGCAGAGTTTGTTACTGTCCCTGCCATTTGCTCATTACTGCAAATCCTCTGAGCATCTCAAGTATTTTCTCAAAGGTTGGCCTGGAAGCAGCAGAAAGAACAGGCATAAACAGTCTTTGACATTAAATTGTTCACCTATATCAGGGATCTCATGCAGGAGAGGGACATTTGTGTTTTCTTCCCTAAGAATGTACCCCTGGGTGTAGCAATGAGACCCAGTTGCTGGTTGGGTATGATGGATGGGTTGTCAGTCCTGCACTCTGCTCCTCTGGACACACACAGCTGTGCTTTTAAATGGGGTGGTAAAGCACCAACCTCGTTTGTGCCTCCCTGAATTATTTTGTAGCTGGAAAGGGAAGCATTGTAATAATTTTCTTTTCCTTGTGGACTATTTATGCATGTTATCAGATGTAGGCAGGAAGGGAGGAGCTAAAAGGAGTAGAGGACATTTGTAAAATAAATACCAATGTGAGGCCCCAGTTCTTCGAGCTGGAAGAAGAGGACAGCACATTAACTTTGGCCTTTCTATTTTCTGTGGTAAGAGAGTTCTGCACCAAGGCCAAGCTCATGAGTTTGCTGTATAGTCCACTCTTAAATTTCATCTGGTAGAGAACTTCTCTTTTGTGTTGGGAAGCTATGGAGACCTCTGATGGAGGGGAAACTGCTGCATGGTTTCACATGCCTAAAGTAGAGACCTAAGTGGGTTTGAGAGAAGTATCCTGGCTTTCAAACCAACAGGCATCATGAGGCAAAAGAGTAAACTTCTGTCTGAAGTTTACACGAAGTGACCGTGAGCATCAGTCAGTGCTGGTTCCTGGTTCCTGGTGTGGTGGGAAAAAAAAAATAAATTGGCTATTCTGAATTTTATCTACAGAAACAATGGATAACACACCCCTGCATGAGTAAACAGTGACTGTTCTCCCTCACTGCTGCAGCAAAGGGGTGGCTGGATGTGTTTGACTGCTTTTACTGCTGTGTTGGCTGTTGGAGCTTCTGGCAGTGGCTTTTAAGAGTCCCCTTTCTCTCCACTGAGATGAGAGTGCTTCATCTGCAGCTGATATACTGGACCATAAATTCATTAGAACAATAAAGCAGAAAAAATATCTGATTTAAGTGCTAGTCTTAATCAAACTTTGTGGAATATTGGATTTTTTTTACAAAGAGTCAGAAAGCAGTGGGAGAGATATAGGGCCTGCTGTCAATGCCATCGGAAAAGTCTATTTTTTTCTCAGGGTTTCAGATGTATCTTCACAAAAGATTTCAAGGCAGACCTAATGTAGAAAATCTTCAGAGAGCCCTGTTAGATTGTGCCCCAATGATGAAGGTGTTGCCTGGACTTGGGTCACCTTCATCTCCTGGCTCCCCATCCCTAAGGGAGCAGTTGGCTCTTGCAAGCACAACAATTAATAACACCTAAGGAATAACATACTAAGCACCAGGGGGAGAGGATACAAAATACCATCTGTATCAAGAGGAGTATTGCAACTGCAGAGGATGTGTGTGTTAGCATGGGTGCTACTGGGCAAATGAAGAGGGGAAACTTGGTTGTGTGCACCTGGTTGTCCTTGAAATCAGAGAAAGGACAACCTTTTGTTTAAAGGGTGAGAAGTCAGGGGTGCACTTTTATCATATTCTGTCACAGTAGAATGATTTGGGTTGGAAGGAAGGCACTTTAAAGATCATCTCATTCCAACTCCCTGCTATGGGCAGGGACACCTTTCATCAGACCAGAATACTCAAAGCACTGGACCCACTCTAACAAGTCTAATACATACACTTATATATAAGTAATACAGTATTTATATATTTTTATATATATCAACACATTGTTGTTGTCGTTATTCCAATATATGGGGTCTTGTGGTATAAAAAAGATCTTATATTCTCTTTAAACAAATTCTTGGAACTACCTGTCCCCATTGTTTACAGTTTCCTATTGATCTGGGAAAACAACGCATAAACAAAAGTGATTTTGAAAGCGCGGCAGGAAAGAGGTGAATAGACAGTTCTCTGTGATAAAGCATTTAACTGAGATTGTGTTGACACTAATCGGGAGCATGAGAAATGGCTGACAAAAGCTGGGTGTTTTCGTGACTCTTTGAAATCTGTGTACAGGGGTGAATATTTTTCAACATTTCAGTCATATTTAACTCTTTCTTCTTGAACAGCCACAAGGAGCAGACAGGTGGTTCTGGAGTAGTGTTAGCACGGGAATCACACATAACACAGTAAGATACAGGACAGCGTGCCTCACATTTTGTCCCTGGCACTCTCCTGTGGTGGTACCTTTGTGTGATTAAAGTCACTTCTTTGGTCTGAGTTTTGTATTCCCTTTCCTTCACAACATTTCAGGTTTGAGGTTTTCCTGTGTAGGAGCTGTCCTTTCTGAAAACTTTGGGCAGCACTCCGGTGTCAGCTGGGTCTTCCGAACTTACCTTCCAACCAAGATGGGAGTGGAGTCACAGTCTATATTTTCTTAAGTTTTTGTGACTTTCATGAAGTTTATAGACAGGAGAAAGAAAAAAACCCACACTACAGAGTGTTGTTCTAGCTGAGGGAAAGTCTCAGGTCATCTATTCTGCTTGTCTTCTTGTCTAGCCAGTCAGAAAAAAAAGGCTGAAACCAAGACATAGTATATTGGGTCTCTTGTCCATCATGCAGTCAGGGGGTAGCAGAGAGGAAGGATATTTAGGATGTGCAGAGAGTGGGTCAGAATTACTGCTGAGGGACCATGTGCAACTGTTGAACAAAACCCAGAAGGTCAGTCTTCACTAGTTCTGTAGCCCCCAAAATGATGTGTTTCCTTGTGATAATTTTTTTCCTGGTCCTTTTGATTTTCAGATGTCCTGTGTCCAAATGTCCACGTGGAAGGAGATCGATTCAAACACACCAGTGGGGGGACTGATGAGATTCCAGGTAAACAGATACTCTCTTCTGCTGTATCTCTGGGAACTGAAATAGTGTAACTATATGTGTCTAGTGTGATGCTCTGATTCATTACACCTTTCCTAGTTAGAGTTTATTCCAACATATTTATTTATTTATATTTATTCCAACATGTTTTCAGTGGCAGAGAAGTATATTAGACACTGTTGGGCTGCAAAGGAGTTATCTGTTGATAGTCAACAATAAATTAATAGAAGCTTTCTTTTTATATGACTAAAATTTTTTAAAAAAGTAAAAATGAAAGGAGCTTGGTTTGGTAGCTAGAGGAGTGCTATAAATCTTGGAGATCACTTTTTTTTTTTTTTTACCACTCTTATATTTAGTGAGTTTTAATGTCCATTTATTTGATCTGTGATTGTTGTGGGAAAGCCAAGCAAAATGGATCAACCACTAAAGAAATGCTTATGTGCAGATAGATAGATATAGACATAGATATAGATATAGATATATAGATATAGATATAGATATAGATATAGATATAGATATAGATATAGATATAGATATAGATAGATATAAAAGAATGTTTTCTGAGGGATTGGTAAGCACTGCTGAAACATCAAGAGGAAAGCCAGTCTAGTGATATCTCTGCTTTTTTTTGGGAGCTCTGATATATCTTTTCAGCCAGTTGAAGAGATTAATCTGTCATATATATGCATGAACTGTTCCTCTTTTCCAACCCCACAAGACTGTTTGAGCTCTTGGCAGAGAAAATGTGCCCATCAAGGATGTATTGGGAATATCTGTGCCTGACCCAAGAACATAAGTCACTGCAGTGGCTGTTCTGCAACTTGATTAGGAGTAGAAATGGTCAGTGTTTGATAGCTTTGCTCCTCACTTGGAGTTTTTTCACTGGGGGATTTTTGCTGCCTGCACAGAATATCAGCCCAACTGTGTTGTCCATAGGCAACTCATTTTGGCTGCAGCCTGATTACATCCAAGCCTGTGATAATGTTGGGTGATAACATCTTTTCTGGTCATTAAGCCCAAGCTCATAATCGCCAAACACCTATTTTGAACTGCTGGCTATTGATAGATCTTGAATTAACCTGTCCTGACAGTCCTCCTGTCCCTGGACTGAGCAAACCTCAGAGTTGTTCAGCAAGAGCCCTACTGATTCTGAATTAACCTCTTTGCAGTAGAAGATGCTGCTCAAAATCAGTAGAAGGATTGTGTCCCTTCTCAGATGATCATCTTCTATGTGATTCTTTCCAGAAGAATGGAGTAGGAAATGGCTGCCTATATGAGTTTTGAGTATCTTCAAAGATGAGTATTCCCCAGGTCCTCTGGGCAATGGTTCCAGTCCTGTCAATCATACTGATTACTTTTTATTTTCCTTTAATAGGGAATTCCTTAAGTAGAATTTAATTTATTGCAACATATCTGGTTAGGCTGATAGCTTAGGGCTGTAATTTATTTGACCTGAGGAAGCTCTATTCACTGTAAAGTGTAAATGTTCACCATGCCATACAGTGGTTTAACAACAGGATAGTTAAACTATTTGATTAAAAGTCATGATTCCAACAATACTGAGGATTTATAGAGGACTCCTGATTGATTCAACCTGGTGAGAAAACTATTTTTTTCTGTTCCTGTTCCTGGTGGCTAGGAAAAGGTATGCCTCCTCCCTGGAGAAAACATAATGGATGTTCTGGATCTGCTAAGGCTTATTGTGCTGCTGGAGATGGGTCATGTAGGACCAAAATGCTGTTCCACTCCTTATGTGCTCCTTACTTATTCTGTAGCATTTTCTGAAGACTCTGGGCTCCTGGGTCCAATTCCATCAGAAAATCATTGTCTTCTTCCAGCTAAACTGGAAAATATGCAGCACTGAGGGGGAAGCTGTTCCTCTGCTATTCATGTCCTCATATGCACGAGGATTTGAAGGTAACACCTGTGCCTTGTCTCCAGCTGGAACCAGAATTGGTCTTTGCCCAGCAGGCTCCTATTTTTACAGTACAAGCAAAGATAGAATTTAAAACATAAAAGGAGAAACTTTGGGACATGGAGGGGAACAGTTGTGTCACTGAGGTTGAGGGTAGTGAGGGGTGGCTCCATGCATAAACAAATAACTGCAACCAAAAACCATATTTGATCTAGAGGAGAGCAAACACTCTAAACTAGGTAAATCTCATATATCTGAGCTCCAGGAAGCATTTGCAGAGTACTGTATTGAAAGTCACTGCTACAGCGAAAAAGGGTAGAGATTAATAAAAGTAAAGTGAGAAACAGAAACTGGCTGGCAGTGAGACAATTATGAAGTTTCTAGGAAAGGAAATAAGTCAGAGGGCAGGCAGTGGTGAACTTCATCAGAGTCCAGTTTTAAGTAAAATCTCTCCTGTGAGTTTCCACTCTACAGATCAGGATCAAATATCCTTGAAGGAGGAACAAGTTGGCCCCAAAACCAGGTTGTTTTTCCAATTGACTTGGGACTTTTAGTCTAAAAGGCCTTTTATGGTAGGTATGGATCAATAACAGGACTATAAACTATAAACTCATACTGTGGATGGTGTCTTAGTAGATGTTTGTACCTCACAGTGCTGCACAGCTGGGGAGAAGGCAAAGATCATTATTGGCAGAGCAAAGTAGGGAAGAATTTGTGAGACTGGACAGGCCTTTGGTTACAGCTTATCTAGAAAAGGGTGTTCCGACACCTCCTTAGCTTAGGAAAGATGGATTTGGCCTTCAGGAGCTATTAGTGTGTTCAGGAGACAGAAACAGGTGAATAAAAATCTGGGTCTGGTTAATCTTGCAGTGTGCAGATGGAAAGGGGAGATACTACTGCTTCCTGTAAATAGATCAGGGAATAGCAGGAGGGAGATGGGGGAATCACTCAAGCTGAAGGACAAAGGCAATAGTAAGAAATAGCTATCAGCTGTTTAAGAGACACATTCAAGGCATTAGAAGGAGATTTCAAACTGTCAGAGATATGAAGTACTGGGACTAGAGGTGAAGTTGTACTAATGGAGACAAATAAACAGCGATGGATAGTCATGAGTCCTCTCGTAGCAGAGGTTTGTACTCTATGACCCTCTGGTATCAAGACATTTAAAGAAAAAATCAGTAGTTGTGGCATTCTGGAAGGGCTGCTACAGTGAAATCAGATTGCAATAGGCAAGAATATATAGGCAGCTTTACTTTACTATTGATACAAATTTTGGCAGTGAAGTGAAGCAGCATCTGCTTAACGGTACCTAACATGAATTGAGAATATAATATTGCTGGATGAATTAGAAATCACACAGGGAATTTTGAAAGAAAGCAAGAAATCATGGTTAGAGTATCATTATAAACATTGTTTCTTTTCCAGAAAATCCAATATTTTAAAACAATGCTTAATGATGGCTTAAAAAAAGTTCTCAAAACATCGTTACTACACTTTCTTTTGAAGAAAAATGAAGGCAAAAGAGGGTTTAATTCATCTGTCTTTAAGTATTTGATATAAAACCCCACTTATAATACTTTATGCCTCTTATTATGCTGAATTGTAATTTTCGTTCCATCAGCATTTAGCAGAGGATCACGACGAGGCAGGAAAATGCAATGATAACCTTTTGCACCTTGAAGATGTGCCACTTGTGTATTTTTAAGAACCATAATATTGCATCAAAACAACACATGAAAGTTATTCAGAATGAATTATATACCTTGAGGTTTTAGAACTTCACATTTGAATGATTTGCATTTTAAACTAGACCTGCAGGACATGGGATTTGGTTGCAGAAATCTGGATGATCCCTAGAATTAAGAATGAGCTGAGCTCTAGTCCTGAACATTACTTACCAGAGGAGATAATACTCCTCAGCAGGTACTGACTGCTGCTTTCAGGGGGAATCTGCCACAGAAGTAAAGAAAGTCTGCAGTGATTTACACAGAGTTCTAAAAAAATAAACCCCAGGGATGGACAATTCCAATCACTACCTGGCATTATCCATCCCACAATGGATAGTGTTAATGGGGTAAGGGAGGAACATGAAAGCACTGACTTTAACTCCTAAGTAGTCAAGCTGAAATTGCTTTATGGGTTGTACCACAGATTGACCTCAGCCTCCAACTCCCTTCCCCATCTCTGAAAGCTCCGTGTGCAAATGAGCAAAATGCCAACACATTTATGACCTCTGTGTTTTTCTGTAACTCTATAAAGGGTGTTGGGGCATTTTACGATGAAGGCCCTGGTTGTAAAACCCTCCAATTATAGGCTGCAGTGGCCGTATTTAACTGTCAGTGTGTCTCCAGTGTCCTGTGGTTTGCAGCACAGGGTTCACATTCCAGAGATGCTGGTGACTCACTAGCTAATTACAATATCCCTGGGACTATTTATATTTGCCCACTAAAACACGTTGTAGTAGTATGAGGAAACTGGAGTGTCCAGGCTGCTGAACCCACAGAATGAGCACATTAGACCACTGTCCTTACGGAGAAAAAAAAAAAGGTGTATTTGTGGTGCCTGCATGACAGGCACTTTGCCCTGTCTCTGCATTTGGCAGTTGTCTCGGGAAGCCCCAGAGAGGCCAGTGGATAGTCCATGAAAAGCTGCAGAGATTTGTAACAGTTCCCTGTCTTTGGACAGTGGATGCACAGGCACAGTGGTCACCAGCAAAGGCTGCACATGTGCAGTGACGGTGGAGCTGGTTATTCGTGCAGACAGCAACCACTCTCCTCTCCATCCTTGGAGTTAGACACACACAGGCAGGACTGGAAGCAGCTGTGACATTTATGGGAGGTAGGGCAGAAGGATGAAGTTTGGCTGTGCCATGGCACAGCAACTTGCTCTCGTGTTTTTCAGTGACCCATCACTAGGCAATAATAATAATAATGGGACAGGACTCATGGCTTCTTATTTCCCTCTCCCCCCCACTCGCTTTAGGAAGTCCCCCAGATAATTTGAAACTGGGCTGAGCTGAATTTGAAACTGGGTTCCTGAGATACCTCTGGCTATAGCTGCTGTATCTCATAAGAAGCAAACAGGGAAAGCAGCAACTGACCTCTACCTGTAGTCACAAGAGTTATTTGAGTCTCCCATGAGCTGGAGAAAATGGTTGGACTCGTGCTGTGAGATGGATTTGTCCTTTGGGCTGGAAGATGTGATACCTTCAGTGCAAGTGACCTTATCAAGTTCCTTTTGGCTTGTTTTTTGGGATCCAACGTGCAAGTCTTATTAACAGCAGCTGAGGGAACTGGAGTTGTTTAGCCTGGAGAAAAGGATGCTCAGGAGGGACCTTATTGCTCTCTACAAATACCTGAGGGGAGGTTGTAGTGAGGTGGGTGTCAGTCTCTCACTCCAGGTAACAAGTGACAGGACTAGAGGAAATGGGCCTCAAGTTACGCAAGCGGAAGTTTAGTTGGGATATTAGGGAAAATATCTTCACTGAAAGGATGGCCAGGCATTGAAACAGACTGCCTGGGGAACTGGTGGAATCACCATCCCTGGAAGGATTTTAAAGACATGTAGATGTGGCCCTTGGAGACATGGTTTAGTGGTGAACCCAGCAGTGTTGGATTAATGTTTGGACTTGATGATCTTAGAGATCTTTTCCAGCCATAAGTATTCTATGATTCTATGATTCTACTGTAGAATAGTTAGTCTCAACACTGTAACTTAGATCACTCTACTTAAAAGGTCTTTGAAGTTTTTCAGAGGTTGATAAATGGTTCACTCATGTTCAAGGGCATGTTAATAGCCAGTAACTCCAAGAAAACCAGTTCAAGCAGGCAAATAATTACCAATAAGTCATCTGTGGCTTCTAAGCATAGCCACTGCAGTCCTTTGGGCTGGCTCTAACATGAGCATTAGATGTGCACTGGGGCATGCCCAGTGTCCAAATTCCCCATTTATCCAGCATGAAGACCCTGGTTTCTTTTGGGCTTGTGTGCCAAGCAATTTCCTTTCTACATAAAAAAAAGAATTGGGGAGTGGAAGTGTAAAGACCCTCAGCAGGGAGTAGAGAGTCACCAGTGTGTGTATCTGGATTAGGAGCCTGGAAATACCAGAGCATCCTGCAAAGTGTGCATAGCCATGCTGTCATCAACAGAGCTGGGGTGAGTTCTTTGAATTAAAAAACCCCATGTTTTAAGTGAATTTTTTTCTTAGGTTGGTCAGAGAGGGAGCTATTACCTGAGATCATGGATCTCAGTGGACTTCTGGCACTGTGAATGACCTAGGTATCAGATCTGTGTTGGAGCAGGCAATCTGGCTGAGCTGCTCAAAGACATCAGGAAATACAGAGAATGAATGCTGAAATTACTTAAAAATGTGCTACTGCAGGAAGTAAGCTGGTAACAGCTGAGCAGTCCCTGTGAAAGGCTTTCCCTGGTCTGAGTGTCAGCAGTGACAAATTCTGACTTCTGCATTCACAGAAAAGGTTTAACAAGGGTTAACCCTGCACATGAATATGCACATGAATTATTCAGATCTACTTGCATATAAACAAAATAAAATAAATCTGTCCCTAAAGGCTTTTTCTATTTTTTTTCTTCCACAAGTCAAACAAGCCAGGTGTTTTTTCTTATTCCAGTGCATTTGATGTTGATGAAAAGGAAATAATCTAAATTTTGACTGTTCATAGTCTGAGAGATAACCAGTCCTTTGGCTATAAAAAGACTAATAGATTGTCTAACAATGAGATACGTTCAGGTATTTCTTAGTCCAAATATTTTAGCTTAATTCTACTTCAGAAACCATCCCGTGGATTTTTCGTCAGTGCAAGCTTTCTGGTCGTGGTACACACATGATGAGAAGAAGGTATATATAGAATCTTAATAAACTGCTCCCAGTGTTTGGAATTAAATTCTTCTGTCTGATATGAATGCTCTCTCGTGAGAGCTGTGGTCAGGCTTTGGGATACTGGTAGATCTGATCTGTATTGTACTGATCAACAGACATAAGCAACCACTAAAGCTTCTTAAAGAGCAGTCCCTACATTCTTTCCTATTAGGCCTTGTTCATCACACCTAAAATTAATGGGAGTATTTTTATTTTCATGATTAGCTTATTGGTGCAGTTTTCCCATAGCCAAGACAGCATGCAAGAAGAATCTGACAGGTCTTAGTAAGAAGTTTTTCCTCAAATATCTTTTCTTACACTAAAAATAATACTAGTTTCTTGTACAAGAAAGAAGTAAGAATTGTTGTTAGTTATATTGAATTCATCAGTACTGCCACTCTGGGCTCCTAAACACCTACCTGCTGTCATTTGTCTCAGCTATATGTGTACAGTCCTCTTGGTTGTTACCAATAAAACCATTATTCAAAGAGGTGTGGAGTTCTCCCCTTCCCGAGGCTATTCCAAGGGATGAGTTTGCAGATGTGCCACTTTATGGTTTTCTGGAGGAACACAGAGCACCTTGACACCTGAGGGACTCAAAAGAGGCCTTCAAAATAAAGGAACTAATTAAAACCAGAACCCAATACAAACAACCCTGGTAAATTTGGCTGGTGCAAGCCTATCTGGCATACAAGGACATCAAAGGAATAATGAACTCCCGTTTAATCTTGTAAATCACTGGAGCAGGAAAGATGCTGAAAGAAGGCTCATGGCAACAAGCCAAATGTCCATCACTGAGAAAATGGAGATGACTTCAACAGGAAAAAAAAATGTGGCAAAGAGTTCAGTGTCAAAACCAGCTTTCAGTGCCGTTCAATATGTCACTTGCAACTGCCCAAAAACTGGGAGGTAAAAGGGTAAAGGGGACCAGGGGACTGATGCAGATAAACAGAGCAATGCATCACAGAAAATGGAGTGTTATTAACATGAGATCAGGTGTTGAAAGGTGCTGCCTCAGACACATGAATTTATTTCCTGTTTTAACAGCAGGCTGGGGGATAGATTACAACAGCCTTTACACCAGGTGTGACAGCTAGAATGTGTATTCACTTGCTTGCTTCCATTTTTTGTTTCTTCTCTCTCATACTGTATCTTTGGCCAAATTTTCTTACTGATTTATGTCAATTTCATTTTTCCTGAAATGCCATCTTTTCTTTCCTGAGCAAGGATACCAAGTGCTGTATTTGGCCCCTCTGTTTTTGGATGAAGCTTTAGACTGGTGTTTCTGAAACAGTGGCCCCATATTTCAGTCCAGTGACTGCCTCCTCAGCTGCCTCGCTGCCTCTGGAAGCTTGCTCCTTTTTGAAGTATAACTGCATTATATATCTCAAATAAGGTTTATGCTCCTTATAATCCCAAATGTTGACTGGTGCTCGAGCTGAGATCAACCTCTTTTTGTGGTCTATGTGAGACTCTTGTGGTTTGCTTCTTTGCTGGGGCCAAGGAAAAGTATAAATTATGTCTTCCAGTGTTGTGATGCAGAGAAAGCAAAGCAGGCCAACAGCCTGAATGGTGGCATCATGTACTGGGGGTAAATCTGGCCTATAATTTTATAAAATTGAGACTGTCTAAAATAAGGTGCTCTAAGCCACCTTCTTGAGCGTGATCCAGAAGATAATAGGCTTGCTGGAAGGTATCTCCTTCATGCTGGTGTAAGACCTGTTCATGTGCTTCAGCAAGGCCTCATTATTAGCTTAAGCTCTTAGCTGCTCTCCTTACTTAAATCTGGGGATCTGATGAGAAGAAAGTCAGGTCAGCATGAAGTTCTGCTTAAATCCCAGCTGTAGCATCAGTGGAAACAAAGGGTAATTGGTTAATGGCAAGAACCTCTTTAAAACACTCTCGGGGCCTTTAATCTATAGGCTTTGGAAAGTTTTATAGTTCCAAAATTCCCTTGCAAGCTTCTTGTAAAATTTAGGAAATTAATTTTTTTTTAATGACCTGTGCAACCCCTTTAGCCTCCACTTCACTGCTTCATGCAGGGCTTGTGGGCAGCCAATAAATCTCTGGTTTGTTCCTCCAGAGGTTCATTCCTTAATGCTTTGGGTACAAGTCAGATAACCGCTGGTGGCTGATGATGATGAATCAAGCTGCTGGGAGTGCTGAATGTGGGGTGAATGATCCATGTAAAAATAAACAGCTCCTTCTTCTTTCTTTGCTGGAGAGCTGGAATACAGTGAACTCTGTATCTTTTGTAACTCTTTGGAAATTTTTTCTTCTGACAACTGGAGAGAGTTGGAAAAAAAAAATTATTCCAGCCAGCCACCTTCTTTCAAATTTTTTTTTTATGAACATTTGCAATGAGACAGGTCTAAGTAGTATCTGAACTGCAAGACTCGTCTACCTGGACTTGTGCAAAGCATTTGACACTGCACTGCATGATGTGCTTGTGTCTAAATTGGAGAGACATAGATATAACAGATGGACTTGGATAAGGAAAGTCCAGAGGAAGCCACAAGGATGATCAGAGGGCTGGAGAACCTTTGCTATGGAGACAGGTTAAGAAATTGGGGATGTTCAGCCTGGAGAAGGCTTCAAGGACACCTCCTTCCAACCTTCCAATACTTAATGAGAGCTGACAAGAAAGCTGGAGAGAGACATTTTAAAAGGGTATGTAGTGACTGAACAAGGCAGAATGGCTTCAAGGAGAAAAAAAGTAGGTTTAGATTAGATATAAGAAACAAATTATTCACAGTGGTATGGCACTGGAAAAGGTTTTCCAGATAATTTCTGAATGCCCAATCCCTGGGGAGTGTTCAAAGCCAGTTTAAATGGGACCCTGAACAACCTGGACTAGTGGAAGGTGTCCCTGCCCATGGCAGGGGGATTGGAACTATGTGGTCTTTAAGGTCCCTTCCAACCCCAAACATTCTATGACTGTGATCCTATGATTTTATGGTTGTAAGACTCTAGTCCCATTGCCCAGATTGCCATGAGCAAACAAGTGACACTTGTAGGCCCCACAGTAATGCTGGAACAGTATGAAAATTTGGTGTCTGGCTGCTTCATCATTGACCCCAGTGCTGTCATCAGAGGCAGTTCACCAACCCACTCGGCTGATCATCAATGAAGAGGAAAAGGCCTTTCTGAGTGCCTCCTACAAGCATGCCAGAAAGACTAGGACACTGAATGATGATACCATCAGTGTGCACCTCACCCCCTCCAGAATACTACTTCCTGTTGCCAAGTGGAACTATGGTTGGGGCAGTGCTTTACTGATATGGATGTGGGTAATTTACTTTACTGATATGGATGTGGGTAATTTTGTTGTGGTGGAAGAGCCTTGGAGATGAAGACTTCAGTGAGCTCTTAAAAATATTCCTAAAATCTGATGCTCTCTCAGCTCTTTACATGATTTCCTTTCCTGTGGAGGAAGAAATGTCAGGAACTGCAAAAATACTGTAGCAGATGATGGCTACTATAACAATAACAGCAAAACATGATGAATAAAGTAGTAGGTCTCTCCTATAGGATTTGGACACTTTTACTTCTATCCCAGTCCTGAACTTAGACACATCTTGCCTGTCCAGAAAAAGCTGTTTTCAGCCTAGAGCACTGTGGAAGATTGGGACTCCAAATGCTTAGATACAGTAGAAGAAAAATAACTCTCATTTACACTCTGATTTCACGTAACTAATTTTCAGACATATCTTATTAAATACAGGGTGTAACTTTAGAATATGGCATAATAACATTTTTTTCTCTTATTTTTAGAGTATGTATTAGCACAGAAAGTAACTAAGATAGATAAGAAAAACCAGGGCTTTTCACAGTGGTGATAACCTTGCAGACCATACTGGAGGAATTAAAAGGGACATTGAGGATCTAGTGAGCATATGAGCTCTTCCTTGTAGACACAAGCAATACATGGAAGTTTCAAGGCTGTAGAAATATTAGACAAGAAAATTGACAAGATCATGTATTTGCTGAAAGACTCCCAAGTGATACAGTTTCCGTAGGAATTCATACACTTCACTGGTCTACAATAAAGTTTATTGACATTGGCTATCCTCTAGTAAATGTAACATGCACTATTTTTTCATGGTCTGTAAAGACTGCTGTTTTCAGAAGTCTCAGAGAACCAGTAGATGATCACAACCTCCCTGATCTTGGCTGTTGGTGATCCCTTATCAATGCATTGACAAGGCTGATAATTCAGCTGAGAGTTTGATCAAAACCAGAGTAAGCAGCATTTACTGAAGAAGCTGCTCTGTTTGATATTAGTGCTTTTGTCTGCCAGTCTTTCATAATAAATATACTCTGGACACCACACTTGAGGCTGTGATGTCCAGTGCCTTTTCTGATTCCTTTCTCACCTACTTTCCACATTCCTTTCCAGGTTGTTGTCTCACCAAGAACTTTCACAATTAGAAGTACTTTATTAGAAGTGGTTCCCCCGGGAGTGTTATCTTGGGATCCTTGGGGATTTAAAGGAGGAGACTTTTCTCAGAAAACTTCTTTTGGCAAAATAAGTAGTCACTGGCTCTGTTCTACTTTAAAAAGTCTTTCCAAACGTGCTCACTGCTGTGTTTTCTGGCTGCTAAAACTTACCTTTGTTGCTCTGTTTTTCTGGGTTTGGGTGCTGTTTTAATTCTGTGAGTTTTTGCCCCTGAACTCGGGACGGTCAGGAAAATCTCAACATCCACAACAGCTGCCACCACACTGCCCCTATCAGATCCTTAATGGAGCCAGACAGAAATCCAGCTCATACTCAGGGCAACCAAGCATGTCCCCTTTAGTCTGGTCTTCAGATAATTATCTTGCAGCAAAGGTTGTAGGACCACAGAATGAGTATAGAGCTGTTTGATCATCCTTTGTCTGTGCTTTAGGGTGTTGGGTGCAGCGTGGGCATCTGTCCTGCAAAAGAGAATCTGGCTGCATATTACAGTTTGATGATGTATAAATTGTCCAGTGCCAAGTTTTGCCATCTTCTCCCTGTATCAGGAAGATCTGGGTGTGTTTTCTGATTCTGGAAAACAGGCTGCTTCCTGTAAGGGGGTTATTACTTACGGGTAACGAGGCATTCGGCTGATTTGATCAGCAGAGCGGTGCATAAGAAATTACTTTACTAGCCAAGTATGCTGTTACAAATCTGAGCTTCTCTTTCAGCTGACTATTTTAGTTTTAATATGGACTAGGGTCTGCTGCTTTTCAGGAGATGTAATCATGTTAGGGGGTTTCGGTGGCCCCATATTGTTTCAGAAGCTCTAATGAAGTAAGAGGCTTATGATCAAAGATAGTCTTATTAAATGCCATGTTTATGTCATTACTGATTAAACAGTTTATAAGCCAGTTGGGAAACCACACCTGCCCTGGTACACAAACCTTTTAAATCAAAGCAACTGAGACCAGGAAAGCCTCACCCTTTCACCCTGTGCTCAAGCAAGGTGCAATAGTAACCTTTGTCCTTGACAATTTAGGCAGGGGTGTTCTTTCCCATTTACTTGTAGAGAGGACTGGAAAGTTATATATGAGATCTCTTTCCATATATCACTGACAATGTGGTGCTTCCTTGGTGGTAGAAAAACGAAAGAACAGCCTGTGTTTTTTGTGTAAGTCCAGCACGAAAATGCTATATGACACATTAAACTGTAGGGAAAGTCCTTAGTAAGCAGCTTTCAATGCACTGTTAGTGGAAAAAACAATGCCAGGGAAATATCCTGTTCAACTGCTGGAGAAATGATTACAGCATTGCTTTTTTTTCTTCTCTCTCTCTTTTTTTTTTTTTTTTTTTTTTTTTTTTTTTTTTTTTTTTTTTTTTTTTTTTTTTTTTTTTTTTTTTTTTTTACATTATTACTGCAGTTGAAGATTTAAACTCTAAAAGCTTCATGCTGTCTCCCTCACAATCACAGTTCCAGTCCTAAAGTCAGGGGAACATACTCCATCCAGGTTGCTTCCAGGCACATTAAATAAACAAAATGATAGTAGTAATAGTAGTACTAACAGTAGTAGTAGTACTACTAGTGGTAGTGGCAACAGTAATAATGTACTTTCTTATCTTGCAGCTGAAATAATCTTAGAGGTTACTTTAAGTCACAAATTCATTTGGAGGTTTTCCTAGGTGTTTGTAGGCAATGTAAATATAAGTTATGAGTGATTAGTTAATATTTTTTTCCTCTTTTGCTTCACTAACTGCACAAAATGGAGAGCATTCCCTACAAGCGGAATACATCTCACAAGAATTCAGTAATCTGAGAATTCCTGTCAGTATGAGCTCCCCTTCTGATGACTGGAAAGAGTTAGGCACTGCCTAGTAGGGCTTCAGCCTGTCCTCAGGTCAGTCTGAGACAGTTGTGATGAACTGTCTTCTTAAAGACTCCTATATTTCTCTGCTGACTCAAAAGGGAGCTGAGGAAACTTGCACACACCAGATGTCTCCTTTTCAGACATCTGAAATTTTTTGAGAGGCATCTCATCCTTAGCAGAGTTCTTAGTTTTTCAGTGCATGGCCTGATGACAAGTTTTCTGTAATGCTACTGAAAGTGTCCATTACCTCCAAGGCCTCTGGTTTGCAGTGGAGCATCCAGCAGTGGAGGATATCTCACCAGCTGTAGACTTTTACTAGATGTTGTTTAGTGTGCAACTGGAGCATCCTAAGCTTTCTGTATGTCAAGGAAGAGAAACATAAGTTTTTGACATCTGTTTTAGTGTGAGATCTTTCCCTAGAATCACCTGTATTTGACTTTCTGTTCCAAACTGAATGAGAGTCTCTGTTATCATCCTGTCCAGAGAGCTGACATGTAGCCAGATGAACC
Source organism: Empidonax traillii (assembly GCF_003031625.1). Lineage (NCBI taxonomy): Eukaryota > Metazoa > Chordata > Aves > Passeriformes > Tyrannidae > Empidonax > Empidonax traillii. Next base: position 53,331 of record NW_020955853.1, read on the forward strand.
CAGTGTGAAGTGCTCAGTGACCAAAGAAGCACAGAATGGTTTGGGTTGAAAGGGACCCCAAAGATCATCTAGTTCCAATTCCTCTGCCATGGGCAGGGACACCTTTCATTACACCAGGTTGCCCAATGCCCCTCTCTCCCTCTGAGGATAGTGGAGGCATTATCTAATTTTGACATAGAGCAAATTAATAGTGTGATTAAATCAAATCCTTTCACTGGTTTTGGGTGTGGACTCTAAGACATCTGAAGTCTTATCTTTCCCATGGACCTGCATGACATTTTTTGAAGAACAACCCTCATATGTAATTTAATGGAAAAATATATAAAGGAATTTACAATTTGCCAATCCGTAGCCTGAATGAGGAAAATCCTATTATGATTTACTTGTGTACTTTATCTAATCCTGAATGCAAATGAGATTAGGTTGTGAGCGTGACTTATTTTCATTACAGCAAGTTCTGTTTGCAAAATAGTTTGCTTATGTTTCATTGTGTTATTTAGGCTTTTGAAACTGCATTTTGATAGGAAATCTCAGAGAAAAAAAAAAAAGGGATTGATTGAATCTGACTCTTAACTCATTTCCACTGGAAAAACATATTAATGTGCCCTCCTTCAGAGCTGCTCATGATGTGAACCTTTGCTTGAGTTGCCAGGGAAAAAGGGAGCAACTTTGGGTCTGAGCTAATGCTGGGAAAACTCAGCAAGATTTTCTTGTCTCACTGTATCTTGCACGTGTGTATTTTTAGCAATAGGGATTCTCAGGCTCCCTGAGATGAGCAATCATTCACAGCTCGAGGCTTCTGGTGACCTGACACAATGATGTCACTTGGGCAGCATTTCAGGCTTCACCATCCACAGCTCATCATCTTCTGTGAATGGTTAACAATTTCCCTCCCCAGTCAGTGTGGTCTCTTCCTGCCAGCAATGCTCAATTGCCTTCCTCACACTCCTGTGGTTGGTGCAGATGAGGGATAGGTACTTCGTGGCGGAATGAACTGTGGGATGGCTTATAGGGACAGGTCATACTGTGTTTTGTGATAGCCAGGAGGGAGCTCTCATGCTCTGGTAGGGTCTGTTTACCATGATTTATAGCTGCAGTCGTGGCTGGTTGCAGTTTGTCAGAAAGGTGTATCACTGGAGTTGCTGCAGAGGTGATTATGAGGTAGAGCCATGAGGCCCTGGAGCATCTTAACTACTTTATTTGCCCTCCTGAATGTCCAGTAATAGCTGAAAATAGAGTGGACAGGAGGGAAAAGCTGTTGACAGCTAGGAAAGTTACTGTAATACTAAAGGCCTCAACTTGGCACCAGGCAACCATTTCTCTCTTTGCAAACAATTAAGATTATATTTCCTTAGAGAAAGCTATTTCTTCAGAAGAAGGTCCAGAAAATGAAGGAAGCTTTATGTTTTATTTGCTGTCTGCTATCTTAATTAGCCTAGGGACTGGTCCACGCAGGTTTTTGCACCTATTTATTCATAACAATGTGAAGAATTATATAATTAGGTGGGTGCATTTTCTTGTTGCAGCTGTTTTCAATTTCTGCAGTGGTTTTTATCCTGAAAGGCTCATGAGGGCAACTAAGACACTCAAGACTCATCAGGCCCATGTTCATCATACAAAAATGTTTATCTATCCTAGAAAAGTTTGAAGGGCTCACTAACTGAACAAAGTTAAAAGAACTGCCATCGTTTAAAAACAATTTATCAGAATAAGTTACTCTTTTGTTTACAGCTTTGTGTGCTGGAATTAAAAGGACAGGAGTTAACATGTAAGTTTGCATTTGTAAGGGGAAGAAGAGTTTGGAATAGCTCAAATAAAAGAAAGCCACATATTCTCTGCTTGGTTTCTCACAGCCTGCCTTTTCCATTGCCTTTGCCTGTAACTCCATAGTGTGTTTGGTTCTGGGAGCGGCTGTTAGTCTGGATTTGAACCCTGTGGAGCCAGTTTGGAGCTAAAAGTAGGATGTTTGCATCCACGTGGTACTGCACCTCTAGAAACTGGATGAATTCCTGACCATGGTACCTTTGCATCCCCACTGTCCCCTTCAGGGTGTAGGATCTGGGACTTCACATCCCAAAAACATGGGTTAGTTCTGGCTGGGACCATATTGAGGCTGGAGCCGAGTAGATTCACTTGTGTGGTCCATGATTGAGTAATAATGGCTTGTTAGAACAAAGTCAGAAGTTTCAGACAAATATATTCTGTCAAAATTATTAGCTCATGATAATGACAGGTTGAGTGGACTGAGTTATATTAAAATGATATGAAAAATGTAGTTAGCCAAGTTTCTTGGACAAGTGGTTTTTCAATAAAGATATGGACCTATTAGAATTGATCTAAAAGAGATCCATGGAAATGATGAGAGTGCTGGAATACCTCTGCTATGAAGAAATCCTGAGTTGGGGATGTTTGGCCTGGAGAAGCGAAGTCTTGAGGGGGATCGTCCCATGGCCTTTCCCTATAGGAAAGGGTGTCATAAGAAAGACAGAGAGAGACCTTTTATCAAGGTCTTTAGTGACACAACAGGGGGCTACAGTTTTAAACAGAAAGAAGGTAGATTTAGATTGGAGAGAAAGAGTTAAATTTTACAATGAGGGTGCAGAATCACTGGTACAGATTGCCCAGAAGCTGTGGATGCCCCATCCTTTAAAGTGTTCAAGGACAGGTTGGATGGGGCTTTAAGGAACCTGGTCTAGTGGAAGGTATCCTGTTCATGGCAGGGAGATTGATATTAGATGATCTTTGAAGGCCCCTTCCCACCCAAAACATTTTGTACTTCTACGATCGATAAGTGTTTCATTCTGCACCTGTGTGGTTTTTTTTTACATGAGGGTTAATGAATTATATAGCTTTTTCAGGATGTTATGGCAATGCAAACACTAACTACTGATTTCTGGAGAACTCTGTACAGGGCCTGTTACAGCTTGAATTTATGATTTGCTTTGAGTTTTTGGACTAAGTAGATTAGACCATGTCAGCATTTTGTTCTGCTTTTTCCCAACAAGAACAAGCCAGTTTCTAAAGTGCTGTTTGTGGGCCAAGATAACTATCTAGATACAGTTGAAGGCATGTACCACTGCTTGATCAATGTCTTGTATTTATACTTCTGTTACCAACAGGATTTGACCTGATGGATTCGTTCAGTGTGAAGCAGATTTTTGGAATGAAAGAAAATGGAATTCAGAGTGCTTATGTACGACTTGGAAGCTTTCCTGTTGTTCAGAAAACTGAGTGAGTAGCCTGTTTTTTTTTTTTTTCACTTTATTTTCATTTCAACCTCTGCTTTACATTATTTGGTTCCTCTAGCTTACCCTTGTAGGAGTTATCTGATACCTACACAGGTATTGCTGCTTTGGAGCCTCTGCACCAACTATAGGCTCCGTCCCGGTAAAGTATGAGCCAGGTTTGGTGTATCTCAATGATTCTGAGGAGCAGTATCAAGAAATTCACTAAAGAACGCAGTGCTAAATAAATAGCTTCTAAAAGGCATTTTTTATAGTTCCCCCACTGGGATAGAAATTTGCTAAACAGAAGAGGCCAGTTCCTGGTAGGGGTTGTTACCAGTAAGCTAATATGGGGTTTGGCCTTGTAAAAGAATGAGCAGTCTTTAATCCTGTGTCAACATGGATTCAGTCCTCAGAGCCTCTTATGACCTAAGGCTACCAGTTGTGCTGTAGTCTATCACAACAGTTTCCCTTCAGGCCGTCATTTGAGCCGTGCTAACCTAAGTCTTGAAAAGAGTGAGTGCATGATTTCACTGAGCAGCCATGAGACGTAGATTGAATTGTCACCATTAACGTTTTTGAAGTAAATTTCCTCTGTGCTGGTTTGAACTTTAGCTTAAAAAATCAATAGTAATTCTTTGCCTTCTTATGGATGAGGGCTGCTATTTTTTATTCTGATTTTAGCTTTTTTTTGTTCAGCTCACTGCATATTTGAATATGAGGCCCAGGACTTATATTTTCTTGATTTTATAATATTTTTTTTTTTCATCCTGGAGCCAGCCTGGATTGATCTGATCTTTTCTTTTGCTCCTCTTTCTCCATATAAACACACAGTTTTAAAAAAAAAAAAAAAAAAAAAAAAAAAAAAAAAAAAAAAAAAAAAAAAAAAAAAAAAAGATATACTGAAAGGAAAACTATTTGCTCCAAAGTCCACAAATGATATCAAGTCTAAGGGTAAGTAAACTCATATCTGTGATCTGATTACACCAAGCCAATTGAAGACATCTTGGTCTTAATATATACATAACTGGTCTGTGTGTATGTAGAAAGAAACATATTTCACTTGTCTCACAGCAGTCTCTTGGTTCTGGGTGATAGTATGACAAGAAGGACTAGTGCAATCCCTGGAGTATAAGCAGGAACTATCAAGTATGAGTTGATAATCTCAATGCAGTCACCACTGCTGTGATGTGATGTCCAATCCTAGTTTCCATAATTCAGCAGATAGAAATGGCGTGAACGAAAATTTGAGGAGCTGTGAAACAAGTCTAATAGTGAGGAATTCAAGAAGTGCAGGGCAGACAGATAAAGTTAAGAAGCAGTTAACAACTGAAGTGATTGTTCTCTATAAGAACCTAAGAACCTCGGGGAAATCAAAGTTTAGTAAAGGGTCTTTGACTAAGGAGAGTGGTAGACTGAAAGTCAGAGGCTACTTGTTAATGGCATCAAAAACCAGCAGGGAAGAAAAACCCACTTTTCATGATGAATGTAATTAACCACTGAAAAAAAGTTATCACAGATTACAGAGAGTTGTTCATTTGAATTCCTTTTTCAAATTAAGGGTTGAATCACTTTGTTGTTGTTTCTGTTGTTGTTTTCCCAGAAAGACTGAGGGAGTGAAGCCAGACCAACCAGCTATGACGGCTTTCCGTGTGCTCAGATTACACCCATTTATTTGTTGTTGCTGTTGTCTTTAAAGCAAGTAGAATATTTTATTGCCCAGGACAATAGGAAGCAAACCATCCTTAATTAGCGGATTGAAATGACTAAGCTTCCTTTTGAATGATTCTGAAACATGGAATTAAAGAAGGACTTTTATGTTTTCGGCCTTTTGTATTGTAACTTCCACACTCCTCTGGATTGGGAATGAACCCAAATGGATAAAACACCATGGAAGGTGTTTGCATATTTAGTTTCTTTTAGCCTTTCTATGCCAGGACTCTGAGATGCTGCATATGGGGTCATTGCTCACAGAAAGTAAAATCTTGTAAAGCTGCACAAAAAACCGATAACTGGAATAATAAACCAAACAAAAACATCTGTCATGTCTCGCAGATAACCTCAAGCAATGTTCAGCAACAGATAGCAACATCTCATAATTAGATACAAAATCATTAACTGAGTAATATATGTAATTCACTTTATTATCTGCTTAAAGGATTTGTATCCTTTTATACAAACAATAGTACTTTTACAAAGTGCCAGCTTAGCTGTCTGGGAAATGTGCCTACTCATCTTCCAATCTGTAATCTAAAACTATGAACTTCTTCCTCTTTATGTTGAGGCATCATCTGTGAGCAGGCAAATACAACAGACAGGAGCTTGGGTGCAATCAGTGACCTGATCAGTGAGGGACTCACAGGTCTCCGTAGCTGGCTGAGGGCTGGTCCCGAAATCTGACTGGCACTTCTGCCCACTCCTCGTGTAACTGGGACTGTCCTACTGTTTGTTCACAGCTCCTCAGAGGATCTTCTGGCCAAAACCATGCCCCAGATTAATGGTTTTGAGTGCTCAGGCTTGTTTCTCCTTAGTTTTGTCTTGTCTAATGCCAAGATTTTGTCTCACTGTCTTGTTCTGTATCACCGAGTCTTGACACCAGGACCTTCCTCCTGGTCACGTCCATCCCTCAGTTTTCTCTTGCCTGGTATGGTTCCAGCCTGACTTGATCATGATCTCGGCTATCTTGGCTACCACCTCACTGAACTACCTGATTCTTGGCCAAGCTCCTAGTCATGATCTGTTTACTCTTTGTATTGGTACAGTGTCATCCTCCCTGGTTTCTGAGTCTTGGGCATGTACACCTTGGTGTCTTCCTGGGGTCTCTGACTCCTGACATCATCTCTGACTTCAGTCACCTGCCTTAGGTTTCTCCAGGATCCCTTGCACTGGTTTCATCATCTGTCTGCTTCCCAGAGAAGAAATTGTTCAAAAAGCTACAGGAGCCTCCTACACTGAACAAGAAACCTGCTGAAAGCTTCCTTGTCTCTTACTTCTTCCCAAACACATATTTCATATGAGGAACAGCAGAGACAACTCAGATTGTTCAGCCTAGAGGAGAGAAAGCTCAGGGAGGGAGAATCTTATCCATGTGTTTAGGTAGCTGATGGGAAAGAGGCAAAGAAGATGAAGCCAGGATCTCCTTAGTCATATTCATTGACAAGATGAGAAGGAATGGGAATAAATTAAATCCATGAATTCTAAAAACAAGAAAAACCTTCTTTAACCTAGATGATTTCAAGAAGTCCTTCATTATCTCCTATTTCTAACAAGATAAAGGAGATTAGGCATGATTGAAGTGGAATGACTGAAGGCTTTTTTGTTCTTTTAGAGAGCAAAGGACTGAAGGGAGAGTTGAGAAATGTAAAAGAGAATTGCAGCAAAGAGAGAAAAACAAGTTGTTGCTACAGCTCCCTGTGGAAAAGACAGTTGTTTTGGGAAAATTAAACTACAGCAAGTGAAATTTAGGATAGATTTGGGGGAGGGGGGTTGTGGGTTTTTTGTTTGGTTGGTTGGGTTTTTTTGTTTTGTTTTGTTTTTGTTGGTTTTTGTTTTGTTTTGTTTTGGGGTCTGTTGTTGTTGTTGTTTTTTGGTTTTGATTTTGTTTTTTTTTTTCCCCAGCATTGAGGACAGTGAAAGATAGGAAGAAATTACCTAGAGAGGTTGTATTTAGTCCTCCACTGAGGTTCCTGAGGTAGAAGCCAAAAAGATGTCTGCCAGGGGTGTATGGGTGAGGTTGATTGTGTTGTGAAAATCCTTCTCGTTATTAAAATTTTTTCTTTGTAGAAGCTGTGATTCAACTGACCTTGTAGTTGAGTTAATTGACTCTTAGAATAACCTGCAGCACTGGGAGTTTTTTTTTCTTGGAGTTTTATGAGGGCCTCTTCTGCAATCTATCCTGTTGTCAGAATTATAGACCAAGGAGGTGGCAAAGTGCTCCCTGTAGGTACCCAGCATCCAGCAAAGCTCCATAATATGGATCATCAGTTCAAATCAGCCTTGTGTGAAAAAAGAAAATAAAACATTTCTGGGTACAGCAATTCCTGCCCTTGGATCCTTAAATAAAGCTGAACTTCCAGACGGAGATTGCTTTTTAGTGAAGAAATAAGTGAAAACTCCTAAACAAAGTTTTTATTATATATATGTTGCAATGCGTCTCTGTAAAAGAAGTAGGGACCAGTAGCTTCAGAAAGAGCTTTTATTTACATCTTCAGAGCAATAAGAGTGTCTTAAGATTTGCTTTTGGCATGAAACCTTTCTCTGTTGGGAACTTGCAGACAGCTCCTTGGCCACTTTAAAAATCAGTTAAGGGTGGCAGGTAATAGGTCATTATGGCTTTCTGTCAGTTTAAATCTACCTGATGGGCTGTTTGTCAGCCCTGTGTGATGAGGTGTGGCCAGGCTCACAGGGATATTTAGGTACCTAACTCCCGGTTATTTCTGTGGGCACTAAGCATTAAGCACCTGAAAACTCTTTCTGAAATTAAGCTGGCATAATGGTGTTCCTGCTCCCAGCTCAGAGACATCCATAATCGTAAAATCATTAAGGTTGGAAAAGACCTATAAGTTGATTGAGTACAACTGTTATCCTACGCTGGCATTTTCACTGCTAAACCATGACCCCAAGTGCCATATCCATACTTCTTTTTTGAGCATTTTCAGGGATGGTGAATCCACCACTTCCCTGGGCAACCTGGTCCAGTGCCTGACCACCTTTTTGGGAAATAACTTTTTCTTAATATCTAGTCTAAGGTGATCCTCTTTCCAGATCCTGCTTCCATTCACCTTCAGATTCTCCTTCTGGCCCTTCCTGTAGATGAGTGCCACATTTGTAAACTCGGACCTCCTTGGTAAAATAACTGGCACCAAGAAATAAGACAGCCTTGTCTGCTCTCCTAAGGGAAGGATTTTGTAAAGGAGTATTGGGATCCTGGTTCAGTTTTCTCTGGGAAAAAAAAAAAGCTGGAAGACTTCAGAGCATGTTTCTTTCTCCAGGAGGGAAAACCAGTTTATAATGGTGCATATCCTGCATGGGCACTTTATACAGCAAAAAACACAGCAATGGATGAAGCCACAGCGTTCTGAATTTATAACTTGGCTAAAAAGATAGGGAATTCAAAACACAGATTAAAATATGATAGAATATTTTGGCATTAGGAAAGACCGGTTCTCAACCTTTACTGTAATTGCAAAGCAGACTATTCTGGATATTTTGAGGAGTTTTTGCTTTTAACACAGTTAAAGGTCTCTAGCTTTATGTGCCTGTTGTGGTTTTGTTCTGGGTCAATTTGCTTTCACACCTCTCACACAATTACTATTAGTTGAGAGAAGGTTTATGTAGACAAAAGAGACTTGATTTAGGAAAATAATAACATTTATTACTAACAAGCTAAAATTAAAGAACTATATCTACAATAATTCTACTTAAGTAAAAGTACTATGTATTTACAGTAATACTTCTCCTCCCTTTATATCAGTCCAAGGAGGAAAAGCAGTTTTTTTCTTCATTCTCAGAGTTCTAGGTCTCTTCAATAACTCTGCAGCACTCTCGTTGCAGCTGGAACTTCTCCATCTCTTTCTTGCTTTGTGTCGGCCTCCAGGGCCGGGCCTATCCCCCTCCTGGGTTGAGACCGGAGGCTGGGGGTTACCCAGACCCTGAAGGTCTTCTTTTCCATGGACTTGCAAGGGGACACTTGCCTACCATGGATCTTCTTCCATGGGGTTACAGGGGATAATGGCTTATGAGTCCTCCCCTGTTTCCCTGTGGAGGTCCCATCCCACGGGAGAACAGTCCTTAATAGACCTCTCTGACATGGGTCTAGCATGGATCCTATGCATGGATCCCAACATCCTTACCCGAGCTGTTTTCTGCTCTGGCGTAAGGCTCTCTCTCTCAAAGTCACAAATCTTTAGTAGCAGCATGGATCTTTCACACAGATCCCAAGCTTACCCAAACTGCTCTGCTTCAGCGTAAACCTCGTCCCTTTAGGTTCACAAATCTTCAACAGGACTCTGCCTCATTTCAGTCTTTCTCATGAAGTCTCGGTTCTCTGGTATAACCACAAGCTCTTCTGTGAGCCGCATGGGGAGTCTCCTCGCCCCAACAAACTTCCATAGGTGGTAGGGATTACTTGGATTATTTTTCAGTCTTTTCCCTGCTCAAGAGAGAGAGTGAAAGGGGGGAGAAACAGCCTTCCTTCTTTTGAATTTTCCTTCTCTCTCCTGCAGCTGCCAGCTTTGACCTTGGAGGTCCCTTATCTCTTCGCCGGAATTCTTCTGCAGCAATTCTTTGTCCAAGCAATTAGTCTTCTAAAGTTTTTTTTTCTTCACTCTCTTACAAGAGAGAAGGGGGGCTTCAGTCCTACACCTGCCTCCGGCCCAGGGCCGGGGGAGGAGGGGGCCTTGGCCCACCTCGGGGCCCGCCGCCACCTTTCCTAGCTGGTTGCCGCTCTTAATTTCAACTACGCAACCCAACTTCTCTTCTGTTTTTCTTTAATATGTAATTAGAAAAGGCATCACTAAGAGTTTTGATTGGCTTCTCGTCCAGAAATTCACCTGGACAAAACCATCTTCAGCCCCAGGGGCTGGTCGGCTGGACAAAACCACGACAGTGCCTTTAACTGTGCCAGTTTCTGCACAGTGATGAATTATGTCACCTATTTGTTATGAGAATCTGTCTTCGTGGTTTGCTCTTCATTAATTGCTGCTGTTGTGTTTTTTTTTTTCTAATGAGTGCTTTTGCCTGACTGCTCAGATGTGTCAAAGCAAAGACATGATATTTAGGAAGGGTTTATTTAGGAATGATCAGAGGAGCAGGCTGGCTTGGGCATGAAGAACCATGTTAACTGTAACTCTTCTCAGGTGGGGAAAAAAGATGGCTTAGAGGCATTATAAGAAAAGTCTGAAAAATCATGAATGCTACAGAAAATAAAACAAGAAGAGGTTCATTGTGGTGTCCCTGATAAGATCTGAGTTAGTCCTGTACAAACAGGAGGAGACTCATTATACAGTGGATAGCAGGGTGTGATTCCTTGCCAAAGGATGTTGTGAATATTGTCAGTTTACCTGAGTTCAAGGGGAAAATGCAGAAAGATAAATACATAAAAAGTTATAAATACAGAAATTGCATTTGTCTCTGAATTTGTCTCCCAGATCCCTAAGACTGGGGATAGCAGAGAGATATGTTTGTTCTGTTCATTCTTGTTCTTAGGCATCCAGTAATGGCTAGTGACAAAAAAAATAATGATACTATATTAGTTATCCCTTCTGTCCAACCCTGCACCCCCAAGTTATGCTACGTTTTTATGCTGGAGTAGAATCAAACAGTGTTACTAAGTAAATTTCTGCCTAATATGTTTGCAGTGTTTAATTTGAGAAGGTTCTCCTGTTCTCAAGGGCCATCAGTCAAGGAATATCTTCTTGAAAAGACATCAGGTGTAGTGCCTGTTTTGGGGCAAATATTACAATATTTGTGGCTATAACTCTGGACTTTTTTAGGGGGTTTCAGGTGTTCCTGCCTGTTCTCAGAAGTCACAGGTCTCCAGTGCACCTGGAGAAGAACAGAATTATTTACAGATTGTATGAACAGAAGCATCAAGCGAAAACCAAGCTTTTTAACATGATGGATACTCGACTGCAGATTTTCACTATTTCTTATCCAATTTGAGAGCCTCACCATTGGAATTAAAAAGGGCTCCACAAGGACAGAACCACCTGGAGGGCACAAGCTCATGTTCATCTCTCTGCAGGCTGCCAAATAAAGCAGATTTTGTAGGAACTATAATGATATTTTAGGGAACTATTGCTGAGACGTGAAATGAGTTTCAGAAGTTCTGCTCTTCACCGCTGAGGCTGATACAATGCTCTCTTTCCCCTCCCTGTGTCAGGGATGTATTTCCACAAGGTCTGCCTGATGAATATGCCTTTGTAACTACCTTCAAATTCCGGAAGGCTTCCAGGAAAGAAGACTGGTATATTTGGCAGATTATTGACAAGTACGGCATACCACAGGTAAGAGGCCCTTTTCCAGCCAGCAGAAACAACCTTCTTTCTCTGTTTTTTTTTTGCCATGAGCCAGTTTTCTTGCCTTAGCCTCACACTCCTTTTTCCTTACACACTGGTAAAAATCCCTTTTATCTGTTTTTCAGTTTATTTTGCTGAAAATCTTTAACCTTTAATTCAACCCTGGAGGAAAGTTTGCATAGATCTTTATTGTTATTACTATGAAGACAAATGTGTTAGTTGGAAAGAGGGACAAAAAATAGCGTGCTTGCTCTTGAAACCACTGTTGAGTTTTTGGTTGTTTTGTTCAGATAGTTCTGTTTAGGGAAATTATTTTGCCTGTTTGGAAAACTACTGTCACACAGAACAGTGAGTTATGTCAGGTTTTTGCACAGAGTTCCAGGTGGCATACAAAGTTTTATGAGTTACTACTCTGGGTGTGGATGTAACACTTATTATAACTCCATAACCCTAAGTCCTGGCTGCTGCATGATGTGGTATAATATTTTTTCTTGGAGTAGTCTCACATTCTCAGAAGAAAAATGCCATAAGAGTGTACTAAAGGGCTGTGTGCCCTTACGCAGCATGTTCTTAACAGCTTGCTAGAGTTTAGGTGTTTGAGTGTGCTTGAGGAGGGAATGGTTAGGATGGGCTGTATGTTTTTTTGATCAGCACCAAATATGGGGCTTATGGCATCACTCATGACTGAACTGGGGTGGCAAAATGGGCTCACATAACTATATAACTCAGTATTGTTGCTTTGAGACTGGTATTCAACAGGATTTGGGGAACTCTCAGTGAAGGATAGGAAGCATTAGCTAACTGGGTTTGAGACAATGGTAAAAGGTTTAGATTACAATTATTATCAGCTGAACTTTGTTGAATGAAATGTGTTTTGCTGTGCTACCTGCATTGCTATTTGCTGCAGAGTGAGAATGTGAGTGTCACGTAGTATTTCTTGGAAGAAGTTGAAAACCTGAACTGCTTAGGTGTGAAGAGAAAAAAACACTCAATATTTCCTGTAATAATGTCAAAGTGCCTTAAAATCTTATGCCAGAAGTCTCTTAGAGCCTTATGAGCCTCGTTTCATGTAAAGTCAGTCCCGTTTTGGCCAGTCCATTGCACACCTGCACAGCTCACAGATGCAGACACTCCTGAGCCAACGCTGATCCGAGCTGGCGTTCCCAGCCAGCACAGAGCTCAGCTGCATGGAGAAGCTGAGTCAGATCTGGGGTCAGGTCTGGGCTGCTTATATCACACACAGCTCGGTGACAATGCGGCCCAAACTCCTTCCAGCTCTGCAGCTTGCAGACTCACCGTTTGCTCCCCTGGCTCTGCCTGCTCCTTTGCCTGCTGCTGGCTGGTGGCTGCCTGACTTTGGTAAAAGAAGAAATCAATTTGTAAATGAACTAAAAGTATCATGCCTTCAAAAGCCAATTTTTGCCTGCTCTGTATCTTGCAAGAGAGGGGATAGGGTGTAGCTGTAGTTTTCTGTTCAAAGCATCTGAACTAACGTGTGGGCAGGGTTACAATTCAGCAGACTGGTTTCATACCACACAATGAAGCATTTGTCTGTGTCCCATGGGACAGCTGAGGACACGTGATGGGAGCAAAGAGCACAGAGCCCGCTAGGATGTAGTGGAGGAGTGCACAGGATAGAGGTATCCAAACCTGGTTGAGCTTTGTCTCTCTGCCTTTGGGGAGATACCCCTGATGTGCCATGCCACCCAACCATGCCCAAACATTGCCTGGCTTTAGATGGTCATGGGCCTCCACCAAAGCCTGTGCAGCCACATCTTATTTGCTAGCACAGGTCCAGGCTCCCTGTCCATATCTCTCACAAAACTCTGTCCAAGCACTTTGCTTGGGCTTCTCACCACAGGCTGTACCACACCTGGCTTTGTGGTGGCGATGGAAATTAGTCGAGAAGAAGCAGAAGACTTTGTACTTCCTTAGCAAAACCCCTTCTGTTTCTGTGCAGGTCTCGATCCGCCTGGATGGAGAGAACAAAGCTCTGGAGTACAACGCTGTGGGGCTCACCAAGGACGCCGTCAGGGTGGTCTTCAGAAACACACGAGTCAGTGACCTGTTCGACCGCAACTGGCACAAAATTGCCCTCAGCATCCAGTCAAAGGCTGTCTCACTTTACATAGACTGCAAACTGGTGCAGGTGCTGCCCATTGAAGACAGGGAAAACATTGACATTCAAGGAAAGACTGTGATTGGCAAACGCTTGTATGACAGTGTCCCCATTGATGTGAGTACTGGGGTAATGTTCATTATTGGCTTTGCAGCACATGAATGGGGTTTCGGGGTTTATGTTGTAATTGACTCTCTTCTTGAGGCAGCATCGCTGAAATGTTACCAGTCTTACATAGCTAAGACGGGTTGGCACCTTATCATGCACAGGACTTGCTTTCTTATTATGTGAGACTCCATAGTGTCTCCATAATAGGGATTAAAAGTGAGAAATTTCATCTTTCTTCTGCAAATGAAGAAATATCTTGGGTGCGGTATTGGAGAATCTCCCGAACTCTCAAGGAATTTCCTGATCACACAGAACCTGCTACAGTTAAAAGCAGAGGCAAAATCATACACAAATGTCATCAAACTGGGTACTGAACTCCATGTAAAGGCCTTTTGTTGTCTAATCTTAGCATTATGAATGTTTCCACCCATAACAGGGAGAGATAGGGGGGGAAAAAAAGGAAGCCTGTTAACTCGGGAGAGTCATGGTATGTTCTCAGTTCCTCAGATATTGAATGATTCTTGGTGCAATTGGAGACCTTCAGGTTGGACCTGATGGTCCAGAAGCAGTGTTAACCTGGTATAATTTATGTGTGATCATTTGGTGTTTGAGACTTGTATAATCTTTCTATCTGTGCAAAATGAATGGCATGAGCATATTAAATATGTATATTAAACAGCATTTCTCACGCAGGGGTAAATGGTCAGAAGATGCCAGGCACAGCAGGAGAAAAACAAACCTTGTGTCTAGACAAAATCCTAGGAAGGATAGAGGTGGCCAGGATGTGTCTTCTCAGACAGAAATTTGGCCAGAACATGGGGAGTAGCATGAATACATCCACCAGAATTTTAATAGGTATATTCAGGGTCTCATTAGCTCAGCGCTCCTGGACCATGCTGAGATATTGGTCTGTTATTGACATGTAGAGCTAGAGATTGACTACAGGAACCACGACATCACTCTGAAGTTAGCACCATCTGGATTTTGTTTGTATTTGCCTGCTCTGCTTGTATCCAAGCAAAAGGACATGCGGTCTTTAATAATTCACTGTCTCTGAGACTGTTGCCTCCCTTTGTTTTCCAGTTTGATCTTCAGCGGATGGTTATTTACTGTGATTCCCGGCATGCTGAGCTGGAGACGTGCTGTGACATTCCCTCTGGACCAGTAAGCTCCTTTTTGTCATTTATTCATTTTCACATGAACACTCTTCACTGAAATCTCTTAACGTAAATCAGGAAATGTATGGCAGTATGGGATTATAATTTTTTTAATGAGGGATCAATGAAACCCAACTGTGTAATTGGTAATGTAGCAGAGCCAGAAGAAGGACCACTGCATACGGATGAGTATGAGGAATTTGAAGTTTCCAAGTTCCTCTTTCCTTGTCAAACTGTCAGGGGAAACAAAACCCTGAAGTGACGATGGAACAACAGAAATGCAGCATGAAATATTCAGCATGTTTCCCACTGGTTTTATTTGGGAACAGATAAAAACAGTGCCAGTTGCTGCTTATTTTCCTGTGCCCAACTCTCACTAGAAACTTCCACCCTCCTTTCACTCTTCTCCCCTCAATCTTGGTTAAAGAGATTCATTGTTCATTTTGCCACATTTTTCCCCATTGCTTGGATGAATGGCTTTTGTGGGATTTCATTCCTCCTGAGGACTCATTTGGCTGTGAGTTCTATAGTAGTGCCTGTGGGGTTTCTTTAAAGAGCGTGGAAGGGGAAACTTTGCAGCATCAAAGGCTTTGTCGTGACCTTGGGTGTTTGGGTGCAGTGCCAGGTCACGGTCCTGACGGAAGCACCTCCCCTGGAAGTGAAGCCCACTGTTGGCAGTGAGCAAGTTGGCCACCTCAAGACATTCAACTGCTCCTGTCTTGCTGGACAGAAGGTGAGTGCCGAGACAAGAATGTTTCATTTGGGACATCTGTAGAAGTAATGGAAGTTTTCCCATGTGTTTTCTCCTTACCTACTTCAGTGATTTTGACCCTGCTGCTGGTCCTGGTAAACCACATTGAAAACAAAGTGGTTACTCTTATCCGCCCTCAGTTAGGTGCATCCTTCTTCAAATAAAATAAAACAAAGCAGATTCTGGAGGTAAATATAGTCACACTGAAAACAGTCTCACAGCTTTTGAAGGCTTATGCTTGCTGTGACTGGGGCCTCTGAGAAGCCAGTTCCATTGTCACTGCTCCTGAGGGCATGTCAGCTTTGTTCTCCTCTCCGCTTAAATCTGAAAACATTTTTGTTGTCCTCAGTAGTTGTAGGATCATGCCACTTCCTTGGTTATATAATGAGAATATCAGTCTGATTAATCATGTTTCTTTTTGTCTTAGGGGGAGAGGGGTCTAACTGGCCCTGAAGGTCCTAAAGGTCAAAAGGTCAGTAATATGTGCTAATCTATTTGTTTCAAAAAATCAACAACAATTAAACCGTTTCAGAATAAGCTAAGGAGTTAAAGATTTTGAGAACTGAGAGTCAATTTAACATATGACTAAGTTCAGACAGTGTTGGATGAGCCTGAGGCAGAGCAGGAGACTATCTTGTATCTTTGTTCTACGCTTGCATTTAGATGTTTCTGTTGCTGCTTTATGTCATTCTTAGAGCAAATGTCTTGCATAATGCTTTCCTGTAGCTTCTAAACTGGCATTTTTGCAAGTTACTGTTATTCACTAGGTCATGCACAGCTTCCATGGTAAGTCACCTGGAAAATGACGAGCTGCTCCTGTACTGTGCCTTGCTCAGAAGTACTATATATCCATAGGTTGGGCAACTTCCTTCCAGTCACACTCTACAAAATTTCCTGAAACTAACAGTAAAAGATTAGTCACAATCTGTTATCCTTATGAAGATTGTCTGAGTCATGATGTTAAATATAGGCCATTTCCCTCAACACTCTCCTTCCTCGAGAACAGAGTAAGAGAGTGGTTGTGATGTCTGCTTCAAGTTTCACAGTGCAGCCTTTATATTATCCTGAATGTTCTGCAAGTTTCTTTGATATAAGTGTGTGTATTCAGCATAAACACATTTTCCTTCTATGCTTGATTAGAAATAGAGCTGTGAGGCAATGGACTCCAAGGGAGTACAGGTACTGGAAGAAAACAGAACACAACACTGATGAAGAGGTGAAAGCTGGTGGTGGTGGTTCCCAGCTTTCCATCTGTGTGACTGAAAAGATTTTTGGGAAAAAGTTGCATTCAAAACTATTTGCATCTGAATCACTTCTACAAATTCAGTCACTGAATTTATACCTGTTGGGTGAATAATTGAATTGCACCTCACCAGAGTCACTCAGTCATTATGAAACACAGTGAGAGGGAAAAGGGGAAATCTCTGGGCCTTGGACAGTCAGACATCTTCAAAAATATGTGTTGTGTTTTGGCAAAGCTTGCTCTGCTGTCTGCAGGGAGAAGTTCTGGAGATAAGGAGATGCATCTTGCAGTGTGTTTTTTGCTGCGATGAAAGAACTTGGACTCATTAGTGCTCAGATGTGCCTGGCTGAATGTGCAGAAAACAGTTCCTTGTGCTTCCACCTATATAAATAGCAGCTTCCTATTTTAATCTGTGACAGTTTAAATAATGATGGGCTGTTTTGAAGAATGACAGAGCCATGACTGTCCTGAGGAGGTTGCAGAAGGACAATAATGATAATAATAAAAGGGCCCTGCAGCAACATCTCATTGTCTTTCACCTCTTTGACAAGGTCTATACAGTGGTGAGGGTGTCTGCCCTGTGTAAAAGGGCACATTGCTGGGGTGCAGGAGGCACTAGTGGAATACAGAAGGCTGTTTATAAAAGCACAGCATAAGCAGATTTTCTGTTACAGACCCCAAAAGGGCTGACCCACTCCTGTAGGTATGTTGCTGGAGAGTTCTGCAGATGTGTGTGTTTTTTCCCTACCTGTAGGGATTTGAGACTTGTACACAGACATGGCAGGACTGTGCCACCATCCCAAGGACCTGGGGATGATGCCATTTAAATCCAAATTGACAACAATTTGGTACAAATGTGATGACTTCAGACAAATGACTTAGCTTCTCTACCTGCTAAATAAGGCAACTAATAGATTTTGCGCCTGACTTGCAAAGACACTGAGATTAAATGACATATACTTACCTTGACAGGAGTTCTTACATCACTATTGCCAAGGACCAGCTTGTCACAGTCCTTCCTCTGTGTTCAAGAACAACTTTTGCTCTCCTCCTCTCTCTCTGCAGCATTACTGAGCTGCCCAGGCTAAAATGCTGGTTGTGGAGAGGAAATTCAATACTGTTTGCAACTTCCCAACATTATCAACCTGGTATTTATCAAAGAAAGACTAAGAGCCCACAAAAATATGAGTGGCTTCTGAATTATAGAATTATTCATGTCCATAATATGTTTTAGGATCATCAACTTGGCTCCTCATTTCTATGGTGAAGGGGTATGGTTTAAAGCTTTGTTTTTGGGTAATGAAAGGGATGTAAAGCTTTTTTAAGGTAATAAATATGAAAGATTTCCATTTTTATTTTAATCCAAGAACAGGAGCTTTAAGAAACACTAAAAGAATTAAAATAATAAGATCTCTACTATACTCTTATGTTTGATTAAATAGGCAGTGAGCATAGTTTAAGAAAAGACCAGATAATTGATTAAACAGAGAGATTGGAGTAAATAAATAAATAAGAAAAGAGATTATGAGGAAAAGATGGAGATAGAACAACATCAGACCTCTGAGTCAAAATTCCTAATTTTCTCTATAGACATCATCACTACTGATCATCTCTTATTTGGGATGAGTTGAAATGCTGAAATCTGCCTCTACATAACTGGGGCCCAAGGGATATTTAGGTGGGTTGTAAGTGAGCATCATCCAAAAATATTTTAGAGACTGATATTAGGAAATGTCCTATGAGAGGCTAGATATGGCCATAGAAGTAACCCAGCAAAGCAGCTGGTTCATCTCTCTCAGGAAAAAGGCCCACAGCTCGTGGTAGTCACCTGAGAAATTAGTTCCAGGAAAGACCAGTAGGGAGAGGGATCAGTGCTAAAAAAACCCTTTACCCCAATGCAGTGATCTTTGGAGAGGCTTACAAAGTCAAGAGCATTGTGAGGCTCCTTTTCTAAGCTATGAGAGTTTTGGGGTTTGGTTTGGTTTTGTTTTCCCTAGACCAGCAGTAACTGGTGGGGTTTTTACTCTGAAAAAAAAAAAAAAATGTTTGTTTGCTTTAAAAAAAAGGTCATTTTGAGGGTCTTTTAAGTAAGATGAATGTGGCTGCCATCTATCTGAGTTAAAGGTGGAGAGACTTGTGTTCAGGCTCTGCTATCCTGAGCTCCCATAGCACATTCCTTCTTTTAGAGGAGGAGATTTGGACAGGCTTTTCTTACAATATCATCTGTCCGGAGGAAATATTCAAAGTTTATAACCAGTGTGGGAAGATAATGAGTTTCCAGTACTCTCTGAGTCTTCAAAGGCAGGGGAAAATGGGAGAGCTCACAGTTATTAAAAGAAGTGGGAAAAGTCCCTGGGAGATGAGCACCTCTGTCTCAATCACCCGTGCTGACAAACTGAGGGAAGGCACAGATGACATGTTATGGAAGGAGATAAGGTAAAGGATGGTATTGGGGAAGAGTTAACATTGGCCAGCATGCCTGAAGCTGGGTCCTATTGATAAATTTTAGAGGCTGATGACAGGCCAGACTAATTTATTTTCCTTCCACGCTCCCTCTTGCATGCTGTGTTGTTTGCAGGCAGTCAGGATGGCTTGTTGGAGCACTGGGCTGGTGGTCAACAGGCTTCTTCTGTCTTTCAGAGCTGCTATTAATCCAAGTTTAGAAAACAAATACCTTCTCTGTGATACATGGTGATACATGTTTTTTGTCCACATAGAAATTACAGTGCTTACCTGCCACTGAAAAGTTTGTGAAGTCCAGTTTATTATTAGATATCCTATGACAGGATGTATTTTTCCTCCAGATTAGAAAGGTTATGTACTTTCAGTGACTTAAAAGAGATGGTTGCATAAAAACTTTTATGATTTTTACCAGAGCCTTCTTAATTGACAGTGCCCTTGCTTTTGCATACATGCTACCTGCTCTGTGAGTTTTCTTTCTTTTGGCAAAAAAACAGAACAGAAAGGTTAAAGGAAGAAACTTTCCTGTGTTTTCAAAAGCTTTTAAGAAACTTTCCCATATTTTCTTCACCTGAGGAAAAGAAAGCATGATCCTGACAAATGCTTCCAGTGTCTCATGTCTAGTTTTGAGACTGTAGTGCAGTATGTGAAAATGATTTGTAGGTATTTCTCTGCACTTGCTGGTTTTGACACTACTTTTAGTTTTGTATCTGATGAACATTTATGAAATCATTTATCTTTGATTCTTTATCCCTTTCACTCCTTCTGAGGAGACAAATGGAGGAAAAGTTTTGCTTTTTCTTGATCGACAGTTTTCCCCTTTTCTTCCCCATATATTTCCTCCCCCTGTTATAATTTTTCCACCCATCAGAATTTATATATTTTCAAATGTCTCTTTTCTACTTTCCCTTCCCTCTCTTCCATTGGAAAAAGCAGGGAGAGCAACTCTGTGTGTGCTGCACACTTGTGGGAGGGAAGAGAGGAGTTATCTGATACCGACAGTTTAGCATGACTGAAAACAAGGGGTTTGAATTTAAAAAGAAAAAAAAACCCAATCAAGATATCAACAATATTTTCAGGTTTATCTTTTCCATATTCTAGGTGTGTACCCTCTAAGTCCTATGCAAACCGCCTTTCCAAGTTCTTTCTGGCTTAATAGAAAATAAGGACTTTTGAAGATAAAGATCTCTGCTTTGCCAGTGCATTCTGAGCATTTCTACCAGTATTTTCATATGAAAAATAGGAAAGAAAAATCCATCTGAAAACTTGTGCATTCAAGTCACCATAAATGCACTGAGACACACCCAGTCCTTTGAGCAGGAGCTGAAATCTTGGCTACAGAGACTGGGGGGACCAAAAGTTTCCATAATCTCAGCCAAACCCTTGCTGCATCCCTTTCCTTCTATGTCTGAGAAATGAATGAATTGACTCTGTGACAGTAACACACTTTCTTTTTCAAGGGAGAAAGAGGCAGCCCGGGGTTTCCTGGACTCCGAGGAGAAAAAGGAGAGTCAGTAAGTAAGAAGTATCCAATGGTTTTACTTAAGGAGATGAAAATACAAGTAGTTGTTTTCTCCTCTATGTTGGGAACTTGCTCACAACGTCATGTGCTCTGGTCAAATATGCTTCCCCTGCTGCACCTGAATCCCAGGGGGAAGCTGATCTTTCTGGCAGTCATCTCTTGGATGGGGGGAAATGGATGGTTTCATACCTGAATGCACCTGATAACTGGCTTAGTATTGGCCTTCTAATTAAATGTGTAACTTGGATGTACTTGATTATAGCACAGCTGCATGTCTGATGGGGACAGTGAAGCAACTGAACACAAAGAAGATGCAAATCTCGCTCAGCTCTTTTACATTCAGGTGGCCAAGATACAGCTTTCCCCAGCAGCAATTAATGCAAATGCCATACTGAGTTTTTAGGCAAGAAAATCTTTAACCCTCTGTAAATTTTATGCTAACAAGGATTGTTGGCATCTTTGATTTTTGGAAATGTAATACCAGACTCTTCCATGAATAAAAAATAAGATGTATTCCTGGTTACAGTAGGAGAATCGGGGATAGGTTTTCCAGTTTAATTTGTCGTTGAATTATTATCAAGGAATTATGCCCAAAGAAAATTACTTTCCCTGTAGTATCTGTCATGGGATTGTGTGTACATAGGTATAGAGAGAGAGATTTTGGATGCATAACAAGGAAAACATGACATATATATTTATAGTGTTATTTTCAAATATACCTTTTCTCTTCCTCTTTCATTTCTAGGGCAAAGCTTATGGCATAGGAGAAAAAGGAGAAAAGGTAAGATCTAATCTTTCATTGGTCTAATCAAATGAGTTTCTTGCTGTTGCCTTCCGTAGCTCAGAGGTTGTTTTGCAGTGCATAAGATGCAAAAGATGTGATACAGTTGGATCTTTGTGGGCAACTTTTATGCTGTGTTATACCTCCTTCTGCAGACAAGCTCTGGAGTGTTCACTGCTTTTCCTCCTTTGTGTTCTTTGAGTTTCCTTTGTGCATTGGCCGTGGAAAATGTTATCAAATTGAAATCATAATATTTTCTTTATGTAAGCAGCAGTGAGTTCATGGATGATAATTCACTAAATAAATTGGCTGGAAGGATGAAAAAACAAAGGGAAAGTATAATTTTGAGTTTATTGAATTTTCAGCAGGATTAAATTTGGGTCTTGAGGAGTCTTTCATAGCCTTTCTTTCAATTGGATTTTTTCATTAATAAACTGAAGGGTAAATATTAGGCAGGACAGAGTGATAAGGCTTGGAGCTTAAAACTGAGGATACAGAATAACCACTGAAAATTGCTGGGCTCTCTGTCTTGGAAAACTCTTTCAGTGGTGATCAACAACGAGAAACAAGAAGCATGACTGGATTAATTTCTTAAAAAAAAAAAAAAGATGGTTGTTTCCAGGCAATTCTGGCTGCAAACTTCCCACGAAAAATGAGACTACATGCCTAGACTTCAGAGGAGAATTAGCTCTTTCTGTCTGTAGCTCCATATCACACCTGACTGAGGATGTTTTCCTTAGCACCAAAATGAAATTTCAAGTTGTGGGGAGCCTTGGAGAAAGGTTGACAGGAGGGTCTAGGAGACAGATGGATTTATTAAGGACTAAGTCATGGTTTGTATTGAAAGTGGGATTAAGAATCTGTTGAGCTGTTTTCCATCGAATCTGTGGCTACTCAATTGCTCAGGGAATTGAAAATACTATAGGCTTGTGATCTAAAAGGAAGAATGCTGCATGGTGTTTATGGCCATTGCATCTTCTCATTCGTTCTTCCTATGATTATGATGTATTGATTGTATACAGTGGTGATGCATCATGTGAAATTACAATCGAAATGAGGTTTGCTCGTGGCAGGAAATATTATTGAGCCAGGATAGAGACATGGGGGCTATAAAGAACACATTTCTGCATTCATCTTCCTGCAGTCCTCCCACTGACAGCCACTATTTAGCCTCTGAGACTCAGGACTCAGCCTTTGGAAACCAGCTCGTGTTTGGCAGGTGGTGAGAGTCAGTCTGATGGGAAACATGATGTTTACTATATGAGTTGGGCTGTAGCTGAAGCAAGTTCTTGTTTTCTTATGTTTTGAACTCTGCAGAAAAGTGTTGGAAAATTTAAGTCCATCTGTATTATTGCCATGCATAGGAAAATAGGTCTGTGGGTCTGGATTGGAGAGGGAAAATAGAGGAATCTCACAGTATGTGCAGAACTTCTTTGGCTGGAGCAGCCAAACAACATTGACTGCCCAAACAAATGTGTAGGCTTGGAGAATCCTGACTTTATGGCGAGCTTGTTGTGTTTATTTGGAACTCCTGCCAGCTCAGGCAGCTTGTTCTCATCTGTGGAGGAAGTTACTTGGTACCCGGTGTGTTTGCACCCAGTGTGCCCAGTGGCTGAGTGTCACTCCTGTTAGTGGTGGAGAGCAAAGATGTACCAGCTGTATTTGCTGGTTTGATTAAAAAGGGAGCCTGGGGATATAGAATCACAAAATCATGGAATACCTCAAGTTGGAAGGAACCAATACAGATCTAGTTCAGCTCCCTGCTCCTTGCAGGAGTACCTAATACTAATCCATATGACTAAGAGTACAATTCAGATGCTTCTTGAGCTCTGACAGGCTGTGACCACTTTCCTGCACAACCTGCCCAACCACCTTCTGCATGAAGAACCTTTTCCTAATGTCCCACGTGAACTTCTACTGATGTGGCTTCATCGCATTCCCTTGTATCCCGTCACTGGTCCCCAAAGGCAGGAGATCAGCACCTCTTCCTTGAGGAAGGTGCGGAGTGTGTTGAGATTTCCTCTCAGCCTTCTCTTCTCCTGGCTGAACCAACCAAGTGACCTCAGTCACTCCTCCTAAGCCTTGCCCTTGAGGCCTTTCACCATCTCCATCACCCTCCTTTGGACACACTTCAAGAGCTTTATATCCTTCTCATACTGTGGTTCCCAAAACTGCACACAGTACTCAAGGTGAAGCCACACAGCACGGAGTAGAGCAGGGCAATCACCTCCCTGGATGGTGCACCAGGCAGGAACATAGTTGGCCCTTTTGGCTGCCAGGACGCACTGTTGACTCCTGTACAACTTGCCATCAATCCAAAACCATGGATCTCTCTCCATGAAGTGGCTCTCCAGCCATTCATCCCCCAGTTTGTACATGTAATCGGAATTATTCCATCCCAGTGGTGAATGTAGCACTTGCTCTTGCTGAATTTTGCACAGTTGGAGATTGCTCAGCTTTCTAGTTTGATCCTCTGCAGGGCCTCTCTGTCCTTGAGGGAGGTGTGTCTCCTTGTTTAATATCATCAGTAAACTTTATTGATGTATGTTTGATTCCTATATCCATATCATTTAAAAAACATTGAAGAGCTCTGGCCCTAGAATTGAGACCTGGGGAACTCCACTGGTGACTGGTCACCAGCCTGATGGAACCATATTTCCTGTAACACTGTGATCCCAATTTATTAGGGAATTACTCACCATCACATGATTTATTTATCCAGCTACATGCTGGACATCTTGTCCAGGAGGATACTGTGAGAGACAGTGTCAAAAGCTTTATTAAAATGCCAAACCAACTACATCTACTGTCTCCTCTTCATCAAGAGCTTGACCTTGGCATGAAAAGGAAATTAGGTGGGTTAAGGAGGACTTGCCCCTGTGGACCCACGCTGGCTGTGACCAATGACTGCATTGCCTCCCAAGTGTTCTTCAGTAACTCCCAGAATACACTTGTCCATAATTTTATCAGGCACTGAAGTAACTCTGACAGGTCTGTAATTACCAGGAGCTTCCTTTTTATCATTCTTGAAAACTGGGATAACCTTTGCCAGTTTTCAGTTGGCTGGGACATCTCCAGACTTCCAAGCCCTTGCTGCTGCACCAGTGCATTGGTGTGAATTTGAGGGATCGTTGTTGCACGCAGGGACATCGAGCTATATCTCTATTTTGGTGTCAGAAGTGACTGTGGGAGGGAAGAGGCCAGAACCACAGAGAGCAGGGATGCAAGTGCCTGCAATGACAGCTGTCATCTATGCTCCTGGAAAACAGCAGAAGAACCTATGAAATGAAACCTTTCCTAGACAGGAGAGGATTCATGTGTCTCCTTTCTGTTTGCCTGATGCTCTGCAGTGGCTACATGAGCATGAATTCTTGTTTTTCCCTCTGGCTGTTACAGCCTTTGTGTTTCCTTGATTTTGAAAGGGTATGAGCCAGTGCTGGGAAGCTGGATCAGTGATGCTGGACTTCTAACAATTGCTGTCTGTGTGATCATTGCTGTGTATGTGTTGTGGACTCCTTTAAAAGGACAAGGCTCACATCCTAAATGTTGGTGGAACAAAGTTGTCTCACCTTGGAAAAGACTGAGATGACAAGACTAAAATCATCCCCTTATTATAGTTTTGCTCTCCAGCTGTGCCAGTGCCAAACACCTGTCAGACCATGTTGTAGCCAAGTACTGTGTGTAGGGCATTTCTATGAAGTCTGAGGCATTTGTTAGAGGGAAAATCCTGTGCTTTTCCAGGAGGAGAGCAGAGGCACAGGCCTTGCTTTTTTCAGGATATTACCTTGGTTGTATCACTAAGTTAAAGCCAAAATAATGCTTGCATTAGAATATATAACATGTTGAACACATCATTACTGGTAAAACAAAATGAAATAGCAGCTGTGGCTAAAAACCTAATTCATGTTGACGTGAGGACTTGTGTGACTTCTGAAACCAGGAAATTCACTGTAATGGTTCAAGCAGCAGCTTGGCATGTTCTGCCATGCCTAAATAACTCAGACTCATGGAGGATGCTTTTTATGTACAGAAACATGCATGAGCACCCAAGTTATTATGCATGGATATATATAAAAAAAGAAAATACCATGATGCATCTACAGGTGCGCTTATAAACTACTCTCAAGTGTTTTTTCTGGATAGGTGGGATTCAGCCATCACCTTTTGTATTGTGTCTTAAATTTCCACTGTCAACTGTCATCTTTGGGCCCTTGTAATGTTTAATCCCTTTGGCATTAGGCATATTCTGTTATATTTTTGCTCTAAATCACTGTCGCTTCATTCTGTGTTCATTCACTTGTTTTGCAAACATTTCTGTTATTGAGCTGATTATTATACATGATTATTATACATTAATATCCAATTATGTAATATTATCACCGTGAAAAACAATGTTTTAGCTTTATTCCAGAGGTTATTCAAAGGGATATTTGCTAAACCAGGTGTCCTGATCCCCCAAATCTTCAAACCTCTAGTGATCCAAGGGGGGTAGGGACAGGAGAGGAGTGGGGGTAGAAGGAGCAGCTGTAGAGCATTTCTGAGGATGATTCAAGCAAGACAGGGTTTCAGTGACTCGATCAAAGCCAGGAAGATCGTGTCTGACAAGGGAGGTTCTGTAGAGCATGGGGTCTGCATTCCTGGGGCACAGCCATCCACATCCCCAGCCAGCCTGCCCTTCTAACGCCTCCACACAGAGTTTAACTTGGAGGCTTTAAAAAACTTGTCTTGCAAAGTACAAAGTGTCATGCAGTGGTGCTGAGCCACCCTTCCAGCATCCTGAAGGCCAACGGCAGGGAGAAGGCGCTGCAGGCAGGAAGGTACTTGGAAAAGTGATGACTTTGGAGAGGATATGATGAAAATCTGTCAAACTTTGAGTGGTATGGAGATATCAGCGGGAAATTATTTTTCACTGTTTCTTCTGCTGTAAAACCTAAGAGGCAGCAAGTCAAACTAGCTGATGGCAAGTTTAATATGAATGAAATGAAGTTGTTTTTCATCCAGCAGTATTGAAATGGCTCTTTACAGTCAGCTCTGGAGGTTAAAATTTCATGTGTTTAAAACAGTGCATATGAGTTAATTAAAGAGAAACACCTCTAAACCTCTAGCCAGGACAAAGACATTATCTCTGCTTCAGGATGTCAGTGAGTGTCTGAAAACTGTGATTGGTGACATCAGGACAGTAGGTTTGAGAAGTCTCCCATAAGGCCACTGAGGCAGATGAGACAGGAGCTGGACAGATCTTTTGTCTTTGATGCTGGTAGCTATTCTTAGACTTTAATATGCCTCTTGAATATTCCTAGCACCCTCATTGTCCAAAAGGGACAGAAGTTTCCATAGTCTACTCAGGGCTTGGTCAGCACTATCCATAGCTGTTGAAGAGGAGTAGGAAACACAAGAAAGGTGTCATGAAACAATTGGACCAAGTGATGACTACTGGGATTTCTCCACAGGAAACCAACCTGTCAGACGAAAAAACTTTACCCAGGAGTACTCACCTTCTGCAGAGGTGGTGGATGAAGGTTTTATTATGGTTTGCACTGGGACTTCCCTTGCTAATGTGTTACCAAAAGTATCCAAGCTTTCCCTTTGTGCTTTATCTTCATGCTAATAACCATGCAGGCAGCAATGAATACGAGAAACAACTTCAGTAGATTAAGTCTATATTCTAGCAATTTTTTTTCATGGTAATGACTCTCTCTGATAAAAATGCAGAAGAATTATTATAGGATTTCTAAGGAGAATAAAACCTCTGAAGTGGCTTGGCTTATTAGAGATGCAGTGACTGCAAGACCAAGCATAGAAAAGAAAAGAGGGCAGATAGTTAAGGCTCTGGGCTAGGCTGTAGGACATCCAGACTTTAAACTTGGCTCTAATGAATTTGCTGACCTCGGGCAAAGCAGCTAGTCTTTGTTCCTCTAAAATCAACCCGAAAAACCTCTTTCCCCCAGGCTTGTATATCTTTTCTGCTATATCCCTAAAACAAAGGCTTTGCTTCCCTTTCTCTTCTCTTCTCTTCCAAATTGGAATTATTGCCATTTTTAGGGCTTCTGGAAAAGCTGTGGAAATGTACCCTGTTAGATACAGTCTGTCCACACAGATCCCCGTGCTCTCAGTCTTTGCCCCAAGGCAGCTGAATATAAGGAAGGCCTGACTTGAAAGCCACGTTGCTTTTTCACCCCATTGCTGTGCTGCCAGCAGGCCTTCCAAATCAGCATGAACACCGTGCCTTTGGACTGGGGCTGGCCAGCATCCAGCAACTTGGGACACAAGAAAATGAGTGCAGTTCTGCCTGAAAACAAGTGCTGCGGGCAAAGCTGGAGTCTGATGCTGCATTCTGGTCTGATGGTAGAGAGCTTTTGGGTGGATATTTTTAAGGGATGAATTTTGGGACCAGAAGGGCTGTGAGTGTGATCTGATTGCAGGTAAAGCTCAGGCTGGCAGTGATATTTTAGACCCAAGGACCAGGGTCCTAAAGGAGATGGAGCTGGGAGCAACACCATCCCTGGCAAAGCTGGGACCTTGCCAGCTAGGGCTTATTCCATTACATCCCAGCACAGGAGCAGGACAGGTCAACCATGGCAGCCAAGTTCAGTTGAGAGTCCAGATCACCAGCCTGATCCACAGCTGATGTATCAAGCCTAAGCCTAAGCCAGAAAAATGGTTTTGCAAGCCAGTGTCAGGATTAGCATTGCCAGACTGCTGCAGTGTAGTTCAAGCAAGGGCCAAAGCTGAGAGCTTAAAAACAGCTTCAGTACAAAGGAAGGGGAACAAACAGCTGAACTTCTCACAGTAGGATGTGTTCTCTGAGCACTTAAATTATGTGAAGCCTGAGCTTGCACAAACCAAGCAACTTCTGAATAAAACTAATTATCACTCCAAGAGGTGATGTGAGTGTCCTTTTCACTGCTGAAACCATCAGCTCAGTGCAGGGAAGGCGCTCCAGGAGGTTACACACCTTGTTTGGGCTGCTGTGGTGTTCAGATATTTTCACCGAGTTCCCAGAGCCCAGGCTCAAATACCACCCAGTTTAACCAGGACTGGTGAGCTGAAGGGTGATGACGAGAGTCCAAGGCAGAAGCAGACAGCAGGAGCCTTGGCACATCAGCATTTGTGTTAGTGGGCAGGGTCCCTTCAGTGAACGCATCTTGACTGTAACAAAATGGGAAAACATCTCCAAGTTTAGAGATCTTATTGAGTTGAAATTTGAAGACAAAAAAAAAAAACCCAAGTACCCCATAACTGATGTTCCTTGGAGACAGTGGCTATGGAAACATTGCCTCCTCAGGGTTACGTTCTTAATGCTCAGTTCTTTTTATTTTATTGCAGAATAAAAAATTATGTGAGCATAGCTAGAGCTGGTCTGACAAGGAAAAGTGAAAGTGCAATATCTGCAGGGATTTTTTTCAGGTTTTTTTTTTTTTTTTTTTTTTTTAATTGTACTGGGAATCGTCTCTTTCAGGAACCATTCTTAGCTACTGACTTCATCTGGGTAAGGTCACTGAGCACTTAACCTCTCAGTCCAGCACTTAAGCATCTGTATAATAACACCTCATGTACTTCACAGGGCTGTCATGCAGTTCACTGGAGTCATTCATATCTGTGATTTCTTTTTGTAACCTTTTTATTAAAAGGTGAAGTGTAGTAATGTTACTATCTGCCTTACTACTCTGAGTATGTTCTGAATCCTCCTGTGTATACAGGCAGTTTTGGTCTGCATGCTGTGTATTTTTGTGTCCCCTCAAGTGTAGTTAAAGCACATTCTGCACAGCTAAATAACTATGGTTTGATGGAGTTCTTTTTCTTAACAATAATTAGAGGGTTTTAGACAAATTCTGTGGTTTTCTGTGACCCAAAATAACAGCTGCAGATTGCAATAAACAGCTCAAAGTCAGCTCACATACTAATTGTGCATCATGACAGCTTAATTCTCAGCAGTGTAAGAATACTAGTAACTTGAGGGGGTTTTTTCCTTACATAAACTTAGAAAACATGTATTTCTTTTTAACATTGGCCCCTGGCTGGCAGGTACATTGCTGGTATGCAATGACATCTACTGGCAGCCAGAATTCTGTAGTCTCTAGCACTTGTTTCTTTAGAGGGTTTCTCTGCCAAGATCCACTGACAGTGGGGAAAGGAAGCATGAGAGAGAGAGATTTGCCGACTTTTTGTTTCTTCTGATAACAGATTTGGGGGAGGGAAAACAGTTTGTCTTGATTCTGTCACTGATAAATCTTGTTGGAATGCGGGATGCTCCTGAGAGCGATATTGAAGGGGATAAGTATGGATTATCTGCCTGTTAGGTGGGAAATAAAACAGCTTCCCCAGCAGTCTGGAGTGCACCCTCTGAAGTGGAGCTCGTAGCCTAATGAATCACAGAGAGCTGAAGCACTGCACGAAGTAAGTTGCTACCACTGGTCTACCAAAGGCATCTTGAGCATTCCCTGCCCCTCTCCCTACTTGTTAACTTATTAATTAAGCAGACAGATTTTCCCCTTTCACTGATTGAAGGTGTTTTCATGGCTGCTCTTTGCTTGGTGATGGCTGAGAAGGTGCAGGTGCTTTGTTTGTGGGCTCTCTGAAGGTGCAGGTAAGGGCTGATGGCACATTGCAGCATTGCATTTTTTGCTGTTCTTAACTTGCCCAAGTACAACTCTGGACGTGTTTGATTTCTCCTTTTGGGTCTCTCATCCTTTTCGTTTAGCATTACCTAAAGATTATGTTTCTCCCAAAGTCCAAAAGGCCTTTTATCTCTGTCATTGACAGAAAGATAGTGACCTGGGTCTCAGACCCTGCTGAGTAATGAATGTACACATAGTACTGAGTGCCAGATGAGGAAAATGGGTTGTGGTTTGGTTGTTTGGTTTTTTTTCATGGCAAATGTTTGTTTCTCTGATGAAATGATGTATGTACCCTTAGTGGTTGTTATTTCAAGAATACCTGATACATTTGCTGGTGTGAGGACGTTTGAGTCTCTAGAGACAGTTTTTATTTCTGTCCCTCTGTCACTGGCTCCAAAGGATTTATTGGCCATAACTTTTCTCCTTATTGTACTTCAGAGTCCAAGTAAAATGAGAAGAAGGATCATGACCTTTGTCATGACCTCCGAGATGAAAAAGATCTAGGGAGCAACATCACTTTATGAACAAATATGAAAGCATCATAGAACGATTCAGGTTGGAAGGGGCCTTAATGATCATATAGTTCCAACCCATATGCCTGGTTGGATCAAAGAGATTTATAACTTTGGCAAAGACTTGACTGAGCAGCCTCAGGTGTGTTTGGCAGTGAACAGCACTGTGTCACTGCAAGTTATAAGTAGGTCTTAAGGCAGGGTGTTCTCTTCAGTTTGGGCATGACATTTAAGGAGAGGTGCGGATTGCTTGTTGAAAACAGCAGAGAGAAGAATGATCAGTGATTTTGAAAAGTGACCCAGCAGGGAGAGATCTAAAGGAAGGGGCTCTGCAAAGAGGGGAGGAATCACAAACTAGATGATGTGGTTAATCTTGAGCAAAAGCTTTGTATGTGTTTCAATAAGGTGCCAGAAGAAAAGCTGAGGGGTGAATGTGGAATATCAGTAGCAGCAGATGGTTAAGAGCAGATCGACACTGGAGTTTGGAGTGCTCTGACACAGTACTCCCCTGCCCTAATGTGCTCTTCTCAGAGCTACTGACATTTTTGAGGGGCATGTGGAGATCTGAAGCATAAAAAACTTCCCAGAAGCAGAGCAAATGGAATTTATACATTATTCTTGCAAGAAAAAATATCATCCAGAATGTATCAAATCATCCACAAGACCAGAACCATTTTCCATGTGCAATTTATAGATATAAGGACTTAAATTCATCAGTGCCATCCATGATACATGGCTGGGTTATTTTTTTGATTCAATGAACACTTCTCCTCTGGCACTTGGCAAGCTGTTTGTCTGGTCCTGAGCAGTGTCAGATGCTGGCAAGGAGCATCAGCTTTTGCTCCAGGACAAGGAAGTTTTCAGAGCAGAGTTATGTTACGCGCTTTTCAAAGTTTCTAACAGATGAATCTCTAATCAAGAACATCTTGCTCCAACCACACAAAAAAACCCCCAAAAAATGTAGTTTCTGGAGCTTCTAGTCTTGTTTCTGCAAATCCAGCTCATTGTAGCCCTGTTTATTTCTCAGATTATTCCTCTGCAATAGGGCTGTTTCCAGTTATCTTATACCTCCTATTCACTATGTTCAATCTTAAATAAGTCTGCAAACTCTGATTTTTTTCTTAATGTGAACATTTCATTGATTGATTGAACAACTCTAGCTGTTGAACAAAAGTATTTCAAACACAACAGTTCACCCTGGTACCGTCCTACGCTCTCTGTTGCAGAGGGAGATGTTTTCTTCAGCCACGTTCTCCTCTTGGGTCGGTTTGCGTTATAGATGAACCAGCAGTTCAGGAGTTTTCAAAGGTGTTTGACCATCCCAGTCTCTCAGCAATTACTCATGCAGGGACTAAAGGACTGTTGTGGCAGGGAGGCAGCCAATATGAAGCTAATGGAAAGGGTCTTGGGCCCCAATGACAGCTTTGAACTCTTTAGGATGTTTCCAGATTGTTTTGAACTCTCCAGCAGCCTTGCATAGGGAGTAAACTGATGTTTGCCACATCAGTTACTTCTGATGCATCTTTTCTCCTGCAGAACCAAGTTTATAGGTGACCACTTGTCAAATTAGCTACAACTCAGATGTTGCTCTACCTATTTTTATGCAAAATTGGAGTATCAGGTTTCTTCAGAGAAAGATATCTGTTGGTATCCCTGATATGTGACCCACCTTCTCTCCCCAAGAGAACATTGACCATATGATGCAGAAGGAGAAGGCTCAGAGGTTCAGAGAGCATTTGAAAACATGGTCTCCTGAATTTCTCCCGGGGAAGTACCTTTTGGGGACAACTGACTTTTATGCAATAGATTAAACAAAATCTTTCATATGTTCACAGTACAAAAAATACCAATAACTATCATTTAACTAGCTGTATTCATACTGGGCCGAGTTTCCTGATAGACCCACCAAATCTGTGACTTCTACTGAGCTCTGTGTATCATGTCCACACGACATTGTGGAAATGAAGATTTTCTTCATTTCTTAGTATGAACAGAAGTAAAGTCCAAGTTGAGATGAATGTCTTATTTCTAGTGGAAGCAGAAGATTATGCCAGCTCTGGTGTCAAATTTGCTGAGATATTAATAGGGTTTTAGCATCATTAAGCTAATAGAATCCTGCATCTGTTCGCTGGAGAGTGGCAATCATTTGTGCTGCCTGTCTGGTCGGCAGCTTTTGGAAAGGGAGCTGGGTGATATATGTCCACTGCAGATCTGCCTCTCAGTTGATCTGCAGATCATCCTTGGCTTTTAGTGAAACCTTAAACCCAAAATTTATGATATTTTTCAATAATTAATTATAGTATTTTTCAATATTTATTTTGTCTGGCTGCTGCAGGCAAAGTTGTGAAATCTTTCACTTCACATTCCTCAAGTTGGTAGCTCCTGAGTGTAGAAACCTAGAAAAGGATATTATATCCTTCTAGACCATAAGGTCTCTTGAAAGTCTTCTGAGGCACTTGAAACTGAAGACCACACTCAACTTGTGACACCTCTTCTGTTCTCCCACTTCACTTTACTCATCAGACACTGATAGCAGTTTAGTGAATAACCACGGATCAGCAGTAGGACAGTTTAGCCATTGTCTTCTCTTTTATTCTTCATAAACATCAAGCTGCCAAGTTAAAGGCAGGGCAAAGAGCCAGGATAAAGAAAAAAACCTATAGTTAAGGCACTGAACAGGGAATCTGGAGTGGGTTTCTATCTGTGTCTCAGACTCTGGGACCTTCTGAATGTCTTCTGCTCAGTTGTACCTCTGACTCATCACCCTCATGTGGTGACAGCAATATTACAGTTGCTATACCTTCCTTCTCATTTCACAAGAATGCTGTGAAGTTAATTAACAATGGAGAGAGGGGCGTGAAGTGACACCACTGTCCAGTTCAATTTTGCCTCTGTTTCCATTTCATCACGCCCAATTGCTCTGTTTCTCTTCAGCTCTTGCTATTTTGTCTCCTACCTTGGATGTAGATCCCCCAGTTTGTGCAGCTGTCAACGTGCTGACTGTGTGATTCATGGGGTTCTGCCTGGCAGATTTTTTTGCAGGTCTTCCAATGACACCTTCATTGACATTTTGTGACAGGGTTAGGAATTTTAATTTCATACTAGGATTAGAAAAGCGGCACTTTTGTGTGAGATGTAGACCTGTTTGAAAGATAAAATAAATAAAATGTATGGAGTTGATCTTAGAATGATGTATCTTCCTGTTGTCTGCTCTGTACGATGGAGCAAAAGTCCAGTGATTTACTTGAATCTGACAAATCACGATCTAACCACATGGTTTTGACTGATTTTTCCCCATTATTTTCTTGTTTAGTTTACTCTCATTTCTATTAACATAGGCCACAACACAGAATTCCAAATAAAATATGTGATTATAGGCCACAGCTGTTCTCAAGTTGGGAGAAATATTTGTAAACTTGGCATCTGCTTGAGGAGCTGCAAGTGAGGGAGAGAAAAGCAGTTAAACTTTAGTAGATTGCTCCAAAGCATCACTGAAGAATTTGCCATTTTTGTGCTCCTGATGTCTCTCTAGGACCAGGTAATACTGAATTGTTCTCTCTCTGCATCTTTCCATATACCTGGGGATTCCTTCCTTCTCCATTTAAGATCTCTTCAGAAAAATTCTGCCATGAGGCTGGATACAGCAGAATCCCCGTATTAGTTATTCCCCACTCTGGGGAAATTTATTTTCTTATAATTAAGGTTATTTTCTGTGTAGTTTCCTGATTATCTTCACTCAGACATATCAAGATCTACCAGGGACGTTGTGCAGGCTTGGGCTGGGGTGGAGTTAATTATCTTCACAGTGGCTGGTATGGGGATTTGTTTTGGATTTGTGTTGAACACACGGCTCATAATATAGAGGTATTTTTGATTTTGATAAGTAAAGCCAAGGCCTTTTCTGCTTTTCATGCTGCCACAACGGCAAGGAATTTGAGGGTGCACAGGATGCTGGGAGGAGGCACAGCTGGGACAGGTGATCCAGACTGGCCAAAGGGATATTCCAGACCATATGGCATCATGTTTAGTATATAATGTGGGGGGAAGAATGAGGAAGGGGAGGAACATTTGGAGTGATGGTGTTTGTCTTCCCAAGTAACAGCTACAATGTGCTCATGTGAGCCCTCTCTGAGAGACATCAGGAAGAACAGGAGTAGTGTTTACCACTTGCTTTTTATCCATTGTGTGGCTCTGAATGCTTCTATTTAAATATAATTACAAGGAAATTCAAAATTCTGTCCTTTTTACTGAATTCTACTTAAACTTGTTTTAGTATGGCTCTGAAAACCTTTTAAAATTTCTTGCAGAATTGTTATCTGTTCTTTGGAGAATGAAAGATGGAGTTTTCAGAGTGGCTTGTCTAGTACTCCATTCTCAGAGCTTGCAGTATTCCATTTTTAAGAACTTCCTAAACAAAGCTGTCATATTTGTTAAGGCAAAATATCTCACAGGTGCCACTACCTACACATTCAAGTTTTCTCCACTAAAATATTGACTGAGAAAGGAAAAGGTCACCCCATCTAAAGTGTAAAACTACTCCAGAAAACGTAGGCTAAACTGTGAGGAAGATGTTTTAGAAGCTATAGTCTGTTTCCCTATTTGTCAGTAGCCTCTTCTGCTTTTGTTGTTTCTTTTTATTTCCTTGGTCTTTGTTACCTTCCTATTCCGGTCCTGATGTTTCTCCAGAAAAGGACAGGCTTGGAATTTCAGATTATCATAAAATAGATGGGTGACAGTAGGATTGCATGGCATAAACAGCCAAGTGTGGTTTACATGTCACCACCAGATTCCCACTGTGTTGAAGCTGGGAGTGCAGCCAGTCTGTGGGAATGCAGGAATATTTTGTCCTTGGTGCAAGGAATGTGATGGACTTTTGTTACCCAGGGCTCAATGCCAGCTGCCAGAGCCTACCTGTTTTCCCAGTGTGGTGCCTGGATCCTTCATCCCAGAGCACTTGCCGACTGTGTCTGCTTGGCAGCTATTTCACTGCCCTGTGCCCTCTGCTATTTATTTCTTATATTTGCACATTGCTTGCAATTTTAAATGGAGCTTTGAAGCATACTGCTTGTTCTTTAATATTTATTCATACCATGTCCAACAGAGTGACCCAAGCAGGGAACAAATGAGGTGTTGCTGTAATTCAAGCAAATAAACAGAGAATAACCAATGAAAAACAAAAATGGGCATTTGCAGAAATATGTAGCTACCTGTGTGCTACATAACCTGTATATAATCACAGTCCATGTAAGTACATGACTTCAGTGCTGCCTGCTCTGCTTCCATCTGGGTGACTGCACTTCACAGCCACAGTGCAAGAAAAGTCCTCTGGTTGCTTTGGATCTGATGGCAGTTGCCAAACCAACAAATTTTGACAAATATTTTGTCAGCTGCGAACTAATGAACATGTTGATTACCCTGATAACTTTTGTGGAAATGTTTGATTAAAGGCCACTGGCTGCACAGACCAGAGGGTGAAACTCAGCACAAGTGAGTGGTCAGGAAGGGACAGAAATCTCATGAGCTGGGAAAGGGAAAGTTCTTGGGAAAATCTGCTTCCTTCGTCTTGAAACTGATTGCTGAAGCTGTAACTTCCCCAGCAAGAACTCCTCTTGAACAATAATTCAGGCCCCTATGATTTCTTCCATGGCCAATTCTGTCATTCTCAAACTACAACTTTCCCTGGGAAGTAATTTCCAGGATAGATGTCCTGGCAGAACCCCCCGGTCCCCACGTGCTGGGGAGAGAGGTGAGCTCTTTTTCTGAATCAACTGACCTAATTGGAAGGGTTAAAGGTGGGGGGAAATCCCTTTTGGATACACCAGCACTTCCCTAGGCCTTAGCAGCATGCCAAGAAGAATGACTGGGATTTTACCTGATTTAAAAAATGCGGTGGACAAGCGAAAAGAAAAGGTGGCTGTTCTGCTGTGCAGTTCATGAAGTTGGTCACTTAAAAAAAAAAAGAAAAAGAAAATATAAGAGTTTCTTAATGAAGTGAATTGCTGTGACAACATGACTCTGTTTCATTTAGCTGCATCCTCAGCTGGGCTTTGGCAGCTGGCTGGGAGTTCAGAGTGTGAAGTGCTGGTTGCTTTCCCGTCCCTGCCTGTCACAGCTCCTTTGGAACCAAGAAGCACAGTAGCACTGATGCCTCTCTGCTTCCTGCTCTCTATCACTGCTCACTTCTGTAGTTTACTTTGTGAACATGAGCTTTTTGGCATAGGCTACATGATCTCTTCTTGTGCTTTTATTACAGTTCAAGCATCTGCAGAATCTACCTGCCCTTATCCTGACAGGTTTTCCTGCTGACAGAGGGATACAAAGCAGCTAGCCAGGGACCTGGGGTTATTTAGCTGGAAAAAAGGAGGCTGAGGGAGGGCTTATCACTCTCTACAACTCCCTGTAGACAGGTCAGTCTCTTGTCTCAGGTAACAAGTGATAGGATGAGAGGAAATGGCCTCAAGCTGTACCAGGAAAGGTTTAGACTAGATATTAGGATAAATTTCTTCTCTGAAAGGATAGTCAAGGGTTGGAGCAGATTGCCTAGGGAAGTTATGGAATCACTGTCCCTGAAAGTGTTCAAAACACCATGAAGATGTGGTGCTTAGGGCCATGGTTTAGTGGTGGACTTGTCAATGCTGAGTTAATGATTGGGCTCATGGTCTAAGGGTTCTTTTACAACCTTGATGATTCAATGGGGAATCGGTGGAAGGGGCAGAAGTAGGAGCC
Source organism: Empidonax traillii (assembly GCF_003031625.1). Classification (NCBI taxonomy): domain Eukaryota; kingdom Metazoa; phylum Chordata; class Aves; order Passeriformes; family Tyrannidae; genus Empidonax; species Empidonax traillii. Next base: position 90,570 of record NW_020955853.1, read on the forward strand.
TTTCCCACTCTGTAGCCCTTTCAGTGATGGTTTCCCAGGGGACATTAAACCTGTCTCTAGAGTCCAGGTTGCTTCTGTGCAATTTCTCCTTGGGGAGGAACTGCAAAAGCTGGTGGATACTCACCTGCCCAGCATGAATATTTGGCTGATCACTGTGCCTCAAACCTATTGACTGATGCTGGGATGAATTCGTTCAGCTGTGCCAAGAAGTTGCTACTTCATGGAGGAATAAATAAAAGGCAAAAGAAGAAGCTAATTAACTGCATTCCTTTGCTTTGCATAAAAAAGACACAAATCATTCTCCTACCTGTGCCACATACCCTGCCATGGAACAGCAGTTCCTCCAAGTTATATTGACCTGTTAGAGCAAATTATTTCCTTAAAAATCACATTTGCTATTTGACAGGTTTTCTGACTCATTAGGGAGCTATTCAAATATAGAAGATCTGATTTTTATCACTACTGCACTGCAAATCAGACAGAGTGCTTCATGAAGGTTCATTTAGGAAGAAACGTGATTATAAACTTATCTAATTACTTTCATTTGCATATACAGTACAGATACTTTTCAGATAATATCTTTTATTAGGCTTTAAGTTCCAAACACACTTTTAAATTAATAAATAAGGATGGATTTTGTCACTGTCTGTTGTGGACTGGAACGTTACCCTAAGAATACGTCCCTCTAAGTCTGCTGGGCTAGTCATACAGAAAAAAAAAGTCACAAATAATACTGCATGTGGTAGAATTTGGCTTGAGTTTATCTTCATATGTATGTAGTCTTTCTGTTTGGGTTTTGTTTTGGTTTTTATACAGGAAAATTAGAAATTTATGCATCAACTTGTTAGCCACTTTAGTACTCTTTCAAAAGTATTTCTCTGTACTATTGAGTTTTTACAAAGGCAAATGGGGAAAAAGCTCTTATTCTTTTGTCCGACGGGAGCAGATAAGTGGAGGGGGGAAAAAATAATACGCTTTAATTTTTCCAAAAATATCCACTCCATAAGTGGATACTAAAACAAAACTAAAAGAAAATTAAATAAATAAAAAATTTTTAAAAAAAATCCATGTCATTGGAAATTTGGCTTGTTAGTAAATTGGTCATGCCAGACCTCAAGTTTTTGTGCTTCGAAATGTGGCAACAGGAAAATTTCTCAGGGAAATGTTACTTCTATTTAACCAGGATTGGTCTCTAATCTTGTTCTTGGAAAACTACTGGTTCTGGATGGTAATAACAAAAAGGAGGGGTGGGAGGGATCAGTGGGAGGAATGCACTGGAACGGAAAAACAAAAGTGAACCTGTTCAAATATGGGCAAGTTACAGGTGACTGAGCAAAACATTGTTACAGCAAGGATGAGAAGCCGAGCTCATTTCTCAAGAGGTGACAACTGTGCTGTCTAAAACACACAAATATACCACACAGTGATATGGCATTTCATAGGAGCTTTTCTTTCCTTTGATGTTGTAGGGTGACGAAGGGCTCCCGGGCTTTCCAGGGTTGAAAGGGGACAAAGGAGAAAAAGTAAGTCCAAGTCTTTACCAATTATACTCTGAAAAGAGTTTCAAGAGTTTATAAAGCTATTGTGGAAGTCTAATGAAAACTGACCCTCCCCTAAGTCTTTTGTTTTGTGTCTGTATTGTGCCTTGTTTTGTTTTGAGTTAACAAGGTGCTATTTTTCATCAAAGTGAAGCTTAAGTCTTTAAACCTGTTGGTGATGCCCAGACACATTTGACAAATGTGTGGAGAACTCAAGGGCATCAACTTCGACTAAACTTTGTAAAAATCAAAAATATAAGAGTGAAGCAGAATAGGAACTCAGTCCTAATACCTCTACATACAGAAACACCATGTGTTTCTTCAGTGTGAGACATGGAAGGCCAAAGCTTATTACGTCTTTTCTTGCACTGAACATAAATAACTTTTGGACTGTGGTGGCCTTTAGCTGCCTACTGTGTCATCATCTTAAAAAAAAAATAAAAAATCCTGTACTGAGCTTGCTCTTGTGACTAGTATTTACTTTCGACATATTTGTCAGAAATGCCTTAATCATAATTTGCAGTAGGAATTTTAGGAATTTAAACCTTTTCCACTAAAAATAAAATAGCAAATGTTCTGGATTGCAAGTCAAGATGTCCATCCATGTAACACACAACAACAACAACCATCTCTGTACAATCACAGCCCACAGTGGCACCTTTTTAGTTCCCATGACCGTTTCTCATTTGAGCCTTTTTTTTATGACACACTCAAAAAGACACTGGTGGGATACCTTGAAGTGCAAACATTGAGCCAGTTTCTCACTGTGTGTGTTGACTTGCCTATTGTTTATCTATTGTCTTTCCATTATCTTTTAAACGGCCAACTGCAGGCAGCAAACTTGATTTTTCTCCACATTTACTGCAGTCCCCATTTGCTGTGGAGCTGCTAGTGTACAGAAAAATGTTAAATGGGTAACATCTTAAACTTAAGTGGTTTCTGGCTTTCTGGCTTTTTGGTTTTTTGTTTGTTTGTTTGTTTGTTTTCTGCTCCTTTGCAAGTTCACAGTTCTGAGACTCACTTCTCAGTATGCAGGGTTATTCCTGAGGACTGCTTGAGTTTTTCAAGGCTTCTTTTCTGTTTGCTTTTAGGCTTACTAGTTGTGTATATTATAGATGTGCCCAGAGGCTTCTGAACTTTGGGATGGATGCCATACAAGCAAGGAGTAAAAAAAAAAATAATTTTTTTGAGACAATGGAATGATAAAGAGAGAGGCTTAGGGAAGATGATATGATAATGTTAAGACGACTCAATGGTTATATGTCTAATTAGCTCCAGAGCTTTTGTATTAATTTATTCTTAAATGACTTAAGTGGCCAAGAGTGCCTAGTTCCTCCTTAGCAGCTCATCAATCGTCCCTAGTGTGTTACTGTCAGCAGCAGCTCCTCCAGAAACTGTAAATAAAAAATGTTTGTGTTGAAATGATTCTCCTTATTCCTTGCTCTTGCCTTGATGCACTGCTGGTGTCGCTGCACTTGCAATGGGTGTTAACGCTGTGCTGATGATAACTCTGTTGCTGTTACAGGGCTCCCTGGGCTCACCTGGCCCCCCTGGGAGGGATGGAGCAAAAGGAGAAGCAGTAAGCCTTTTTTTTTTTTGTCCCTCTCATGTAATCTTGCCTGTCAGTGCAAGGCGGGCAGTGGAAATCAAGACATTTTGAGTGGAATGTGTGTGGGGGATTTGTGTGACAGTTTTAGGAGCAGCAAAAGCAAGTGGCAGGAGGTCAATAGCCCCAGCACTCTCCCTCACATTTGCAGCCAAGGCAGGATTAACCATCCTGGGAGGCTCCACGGGCAGCTCTGTTGCCCTTCATTAAGGGAAAGGGAGCTGTCTTGGCTGCCTGTGGTTTGGGACCTGCTGGTTAATAGCTGTGGCTGCAGAGCCTGGCCATTTGGCTTATGGCTGGCAAGGAGTCCTCAGCCAGTGGAGATGGCAGGGGTGCAGGAGACCCTCCTGTGCTCCCACTGCAGACAAGACTTAGAGAAATTAGTGTCTTGGTCACAGAAGCAAGGACCTGCACTCCTCTTGTGCATTACTAAAAACTAAGAGGGGGAGAAGAGGTGCAGGGTTAGCTCAAGGAAGGACGCAGCGAACTGAATATTGTCTGTAAGAAGACTATAGTTGAAACATAAAACCACAAACACATTTCCCAGTACCTTAGACAAGGGGTTTTTTTTGGGCTTTGTATCCTTTCCCCTACTTGATCACCATCCCTTAGAACTATCTTCATCCTAATGGTGGACCTTCATCATCTCCTTCACCATCCCTTTGTGGCAGTCACTTGGTGGCAACAAAAGGAACTTGGGGAAGGACTTTTTGGAAGGTCAGGCATACACAAAAGTACACACAACGGAAAACCTCTTTTTTTTCCTGTATATCCCATTTCTTTTTAGTGCCACATTTGCCCTACTTTGGAAAAACTGGTAATTTTCCATTACTGCTTCCAGAACTGATAGAATTTCACCACGTCACGCCTGGCGTGGTCTGGGACTGGACAGTGACATACAATATACTTGCAGAATTGCTTATGGGATCTGATTATACACTGCAAGGTCACTATTCAAGAACAAATGGATTATGTTGTCTCCAAGGTATTCATGTTTGTTGACTGTAGTCAGTGCAAGCTGTTCACAACTTAGGGAACTCATTTCTTACTACTTGGTTGTATTTACGGAGCAGATGAAGAGATGCTTCAGTTTTTGAATTTGTCTCTTTCTGCTTCTATTTTTGTGAAGAAAGTACACCATAAAGTTTCAGATCTCTGGATAATGGTACTCAGGACTGTAGATATTGGATAGAGCTTCTGTTTCTAAATCCACGTAATGACTGTTTTGAGCCATCCTAGCCTTTATATATAAAATATTAGTATTTACCACTGATATTGCTGTTACTTTCAGGGTGAACCAGGAAGGCCAGGAGCATTTGGACTGCCTGGGCCAGCAGGCCCAAAGGTAAGCTTTCCATTTCTTCTTTACATGGGCAGGCAAGTTTTTTTCACTGACCTTTTAGAATTACTTCTTGTTTGATTTTTTTATATTGTCACTGGTGAATGAAGAAACTCAAAATGGTCATTTTCATCAGGGGTCTGATAAGGTATTAGCAACTAAGCAAAGTATGTAAAACAGAATTGCCTTTGGTTTAATAAACAGCATAACTGGAGAAGGTGAAAGGAACTTGTTTTGCCTCATGTACAGATTCTAGGCTGGATGTTTCTGCCCGTTTTGGGAGATTCAGTTTTGCACCAGTGAACAGTGGCTAAGTGATACAGAACTTGTGCCAATTCTCATGTCACTGGGTTTGCTTCAAGCAAGGTGATTTTGAATGGAGATCTGGTGAGACTTTTGGGCATCAGAAATGGGCCTGAATTTTGAAACCCTTCTCATGAGCAATTTTTCAACCTCTTTTCAAAATCTCAGCTCTCCTTACCTAGTTCCCTGGTTACTGAGAGGGTAGATGCCTCTCAGATGGTTTCAGTCCTGATGTTAAAACACAAAAAATAGACAGTGCGCTGTAACAAATGTGTTTTTAGGGGTATCATCACACACAGCAAGTTCAGCTCACCCTGTAAAAGGTACTGCAAGGACAACAGTTTGATTGCCTAACAGAGTATCACGTTTTCCTGGAAGAGCCATATCTAGTCACCTAAAGCTCCCTAAACTGATGCCTGTGTCCTCAAATAGGAATTGAGTACCTGAACACTTTTCTGGATGCAGTCTTGATTGTCACTCAGCTCTGTCTGAGACAACTTGATGGAGCAAATCATACATAGGTCCTCTGGGTTCCTCAGCTACGGAGAGGCCCTTTCTCCAAAATGTCCCTGTCTTTGCATAGAGTGAAATGTTCATCCCTTCCCAAAGTCCCATCAGGAGGGTATCAGAACTAATGATGTGTTTGTGGATTATCAGGAATACTTGGCAGCCATCCCATGGTTCACTCCTGGAACCATGTTGGCTTCAGCAGGGGATAAATGACAGCTGCAAAGCTGAGCTGAGTGGAGGCACTCAATATTTTGTCTTTCAGTGGGATCTGGGACTGGATGAAATGAACTGAATTAATCACAAATGCCTTTCAGCTGCATCTCTCCTATCATGTAAACAAACAGACACTTTCTGTCTGTCCTGAATGTTTCATGTGGAGGAATTACAAACCAGCAGACAAAATTATGCTCTTTGTGAAGTTCCCCCACACTTGCTTTGCAAAGCTTTTGCAAACCAAGCTAAACTGAGGCATCTATGTCCGCCTCAAGGTGGACTTGATCTTGCTCCACATTTTCCATCAGGATCATCAGGCACATGTAGTTCAGCCAAGTAAAGAAGCAATGCTGAATAGGAGATATTCAGACCTATGGACTGGGCAGGACAGGTGCTGGTGGGGCTGAACCTAAATACATCTGACTGGCCAGTGCCAAATGCTCCCAGGGAAGAGGTGAGCTTGGCTAGCCCCAGCCTCTCATGGTGGCTAAATATAAAATGACTGTGCTTTCACAGTGACTTTCCTTTACCTCAGTGGATGCACAGGCTGTATGCAGTGTCCTTCAGCTGGATTCTGGCACGAGTTATTTTAAGAAACAACCCTGACTCTGCTGACAGTGCTTTAAAATCTAAAACAGGAATCCACACTCCTTTACTCCTTGGTAAAGTCTGAGCATCTCACTGGTGTGGAAGAAGGTGTATAAGGATGGGTAGAGTTTGCAATCAGAGAGGTCACATCTCCCATTATTGGTGTAATGATTGGGGTTTTTTTGCCACATCATTTATTTTTATCATCAGCATCAATACAGCAGCTCTGGCCTCTACCCCAGGCTCCACGGAGAGCTACCTTGCAGGTTTTTTGGTCCTTTGGGTTGTGGTTCTTCCCAGCTCAATCCATCTTCGTTTGCATTGAGCTGGGCCAGTGCAGTGTGAGCTCAGCAACGATACCTGCGCCACAGGAAATCCAGCCCTTTGTTTATGCCCTTGGCTGAGGAGTCTTTTTCTTCCGTGGGAATTGACAGCACTTTCTTTCAAGAAGTTGTCTTGCTGTTTTTACAGACCTGATTAATTGTGTGAAGCTTCCAGCAGCACAGGTAAAGGTCCTGCAGACTTCTGGGAATAGGATTTCAGTTCACAGAGGTACCAAAATGGATCTGAGCCCATTAGGGCAAACATTTAAGTTACAGGAATGAAATGGTCTCTACTTTTACTGCTTTTGCTGCTCAGTGATGTCTCCAGGGAAGATTGTTTCTAGCTTGGTGTCTTCAGCATAAAACTCTGGGTTTTGGGGTGTTTGTTTTTTTTTTTTTTTTCTTGTTCATCAAACTTGGAGGGTAAACTTCACTGATTGGCAAGCGTGATCTTGCTGGCTACAAGCTGGTGGATACAAAGAAGTGCTCTCAAGGTCAGCCTTGTGCTAAAGTGTTGGAGCTTCTGGTTATATAACATGTCATGGTGGTCTGAGACGGCAAGAAATGCCCACTGGTTGGAAAACTCCCGGGTAAATATGTGGCAGCCTAATTTATATTGAGCAAATGGGTCGAGAGAAAAAAGGCAATAGCTGAGGTCCCTCAGATATGACGTTATAGCAGTGAAACAAATCTTGGATTTTTGAGATCAGGCCCTTTAGCCTGTAATATCTTTCAGCAAATATTCAATCTTTTCTTCCTCTTCTTTTTTTTGTATCTTTTTAATAAAAGGATAAAGAGGTTTTTTGTGGTTGTCATTGCTATGCCATGGACACAGCTATAGCATTCCTATCTGAACTGACAGTTATCTGTACTTGATAGAAAAAGCAGAGGCAGAGAGGGGAAAAAGAATCAAGCCTTTGAAATATGAAGTACTAGGTGAGAGTTTCATTTTGACAAATTTCCCTCTTGCTTCCTTCAGCTGTTGAAGGTCTCACGCTTCTCTGGTTTACTAGACATGATCTCAGCACAGGCCTTGAGTGGGTGCAGCACATCTTCTCAACCAGACAAACCCAGTTCCTCTATCTATAACTTCTGCTGAGTATTATAACCATGTTTTATGTAGCAGTACTTAGTCGAACTTCAACAATTTGGACAACTTGGAACAGACCTCTATTTCTCTTGGGGTTTTGCCTAGACTTTGGTAGTGTATTTTTCTGCAGGCTGAAGGGAGAGGTTTAAGTGCATTCCTGCTGCTCTACCTCTGCTCTTAGAGGACTTGCAATGCTTCCTGACCTGGCAGAGGTTCTCACGTGCCTGATGTTGTAGAGATCCCAGTGCCACATTTGCTTGTGCTTGAACCCCACTGTTGGTAATCTGGGCACCTACACTGAGGAAAAAAGTGCCTCAATTCTGCTAATAATTCATTGAAAACACAGCTTGAATTTTTACTTTATTTTTTAATTATGAAACATCTATTAATGTGAAATTTAGAAATTGTTTTAAAATTATTTAAAAATCAAATCTCTGTTTTGAAACCTTATCCCCATTACAGCTGCCCAATACAGGAGTTAGATGAAAGAGTGATGGGAAAGGGGAAGTGATATAAGTAAGAAAATAATCAGTCAAACAGGTGATACAAGTTGCCAAATCAGCTCTCTAGGTCAAATTGTCAGGCCCAGGCTCCAAGGGCTGATCAGCCTGTTCAGTTGAGGAACCAGATAATTTTCAGGCATTATAAGGCACACAAAAGCACACAGTGAGTTCTATCCATTTCAGTCTACCCTCTCTAGGGAGAGTCAGCGTGCAACCAGCAGAAGAACTGCTGAAATGTACCTGATCCTCTTGCATTTCTCCCACTTAGACTGAAAATAAACATTGGAGAATGTAGTTTTGATCTGTTTATTTTCATTTCCTCTTCAAATGATATAACATTTTGAAGTCTGTAGTTAATTTATTCTGAGATATGGCCTTAACTGCAACATTTGCAGCAATGTATACCTGTGTTTTGTTCTCACCAACACTGTTTAGGAGACAAAACAGTTGTTGCACACAACAGCTGACATTGCCAAATCTTTGGATATAACCTATAGAGGAATTTGCATGTGACAGTTTGCCTTTGTAGGGCAAAACTGAAAGCAGAAGGATAAAACTTGCTAATGCCTGAGTGCCAGAGACAGAGGAAAATATTAGGGAATAACTTTTGGGTGAGTATTTGGAAAGTCAGATGTTGCTCCTGTATCAGCACTAAGAGAATCAAGAAGCCTCAAAAGCCCAATGTGAGCCAGAAAGAACCACTTACATATCTGAATAACTAGTTTTATTCTTTTTCTCTTATGTGAAAGACTTTCTGATGGTTTACATTATTTCAATTCCTTGCCAGGGGTCCGAGGGAAAACCGGGTCCTCCTGGAATTAAAGGCTATGTAGGTGCACCGGTAAGTCATGGCTCTTGTTAAATTTTTAATGGTCCTGAAACTTTCTTTCCTTTTTCAGTGATTCTGCCCAGTTATATTTTTTTATTGTTATTATTAAGCAATATATGACATGTCTGGCCACTTACCAGCACTGTGTCCAAATGGTGATATTTTCTTGACTTCACTGAGTTTCTTCTGATGTCTTTAAAAGAGAACAAACCTGTAGCCAGTAGAGAGATATCAGCAGAATTGACTTTATTATTGAGATAACAGCTGTTGATTTTGTGATACTCCCACCATAATGTAATTACTTTGGTCTGTGATGGTGCGCCATTTATATGGTGCTGAAAGGGAGGCCCATATGAAAGATGGGGACAAACTTTTTAGCAGGACCTGTTGTGATAAGACAAGGGATAATGGTTTTAAACTAAAAGGCAGAAAGTTTTTACAATGAGGGTGGTGAGACTCTGGAACAGGTTGCTGAAAGAAGTGGTATATGGCCCATCCATGAAAAAATTCAAGGCCAGCTTGGACTGGGTGCTGAGCAACGTGATCTAGTTGAAAATATCCCTGCTCATTTGGTTGATTATATATATATATCGGGTATATATATAAATATACCCAGATAGGCAGCTCTCATCAGCTGGGAGGTAAGCCTCCCCTACAGTGTAAAGTGAACTGAAGTTCAAATACAAATATGCTATAAGAGTAAGCAGCATTTTAAACTTCGGCAGTTTCAGAGAGGTCACTACTGACTGAAGCACATCTGTCTCTCTATAGCTATTAGCTGGTCGCTCAGTTTCCACAATAAAGGTAAAATACAAGGTTCTTGCTGTGCCAAGGGAAGGTGAAAAATAGTTCTTGCCCATTGAATTGATGGCCTGTGTTAGTGCCACATCAAACTGAGCTCCAGCAATGTTTCTGGTGTAGCTGGGAGGAGATGAATTATGCAGAGGAACGCTGGCATTGAATTCACAGCACAAAAATGTGCTGGGCCTCTGGGTCATAGTACATCTAACACTTTCCAGTTCTCAGGGCTACCTGCTGTCTGCCTAGCTACCGCATCCAGACCCACCAGGAATGGGAGTTCTTGCTTGTTTATGCGATAGGTTTTCCCATCAGTATCGTCCTCTACCAGAGTCCTCATTGTTTACAAGGAACATGAAAAATGCAGAGCATTGGTTGTTTTCCAGACCATCTGCAGCTGTGGTGCGTTCCCTGTCCCTCCACACTGCTGTTGGCAGGAGGGTCATGTGTCTGCAGGCAATATAATATTACAGATGTTCTTGGGCCCACAAGTAGTCCCTGCTCTGTGAGTCTGCTTGGACCGTGCCTGCGGCCAGCTATGAGGACTGGCAACTGAAAATGTCCTTGAGGTTCATTTGAATAGATTGTGCAGATGTGCACGGTGATTTGGTGACTAATTAGGGGAGGTAACTGTGCCTCTACTTGGATTGGACTTTATAATCTCTGTTTCTTTTCATTTTTAGGGTCTACAAGGAGAAAGAGGAGAAAAGGGAACACGAGGAGACAAGGTATTCCTACAAGGAAAAGCCAGGCTGTTCTTTTCCTCTGACCATTAGGTGAGGTGGGCTGCAAGACCAGCAGCTCTGGAGGGGAATGGATGATGGAGTTTCCTCACTGTGCTGCACTTACCAGTGCTCTCCCATGTCCCCTGGGCATGCAGGAGAGCTTTATGGATCTCTGCTGTCCACTAAGCACACATTTAGGGACTTGTCTGTGTGTAGCCAGGGATGGAGGAGAGAGAGGAGTGGAGTGAAAGTATGCCAGAGGGGTGTCCACATTGTGTGCACCACCTGAGGGTTGTAAATGACAGCTGACTGCTGCTGACCATGTCTGCATCCATCTTGCTCCAGTTTCTCAGGTTATCCAACTTTCTATGTTTCTGTCTTCTCCCATCACTATAAACCCAGGAGCATTAAGTACCAGCTAGTTTCTATGTTAAATGTTTAATCCAAGTGGAGCTGCTTCCCAGTTCTATGTTCTTTCCTGACTGGGAATAACTGTTTTACAGAGCACAGGGCACTCTGGAATTCAAACTATGTTTATGGCTTGAGGAAGAGACCAAGTGCCTATTATACCTGGAATAAGCTTTTAAAAAGAGAGATGGGCAGGCATAAAGTCTTAATTATATCAGTTTGATCACTGTGATCAGAGACATCAGATATGCACCTACTGCTGCTGTGGATGTGCCTGACAGTGTTCAAGGCTCCCCAGAAGTACCCTGTCTTACCTGTGGCTCAAGCTGGTCCTGAGATATTTCAGTGATGGTCTGGCAGCTTTGCCTGTGTTCAAACTCTTTAGTGATACCTCTGTAAAGGAGGGAGTCATTGGCTTGCTAGCACAGCCTTGTCCCCATTTCCCTCTCGTGTTTCCATTCTCTGGAGAGGAAACCCAGTGATTTACACCAAACTTCTGCCTACTGTGAAAAATTATCAATATAGCCCTGGTGTGAGATATTGTGTTTCTCTTTACCAGTGTTCTTTCTGCTGTTTATGATGAAGTAGCCACAATTTTATCTTGTATTACCTACCCTTGTTGATGCAGCCAGAGCAAAAGGCTGGATCATACTTTGTTCCTCATGCTTTTCACTCAGCCCTTTGCAGAACTGGCTTAGTGTGCTGAGTCCACCCAGTGCCTCTGCTGCTTTTCCAGAGGCGAGATTGTCTAATCTGCTGGAATATTTGGCTCCTGGAAGAAAATCCATCTTACTGACATCACCTTGATAGGAGGAGAAGCTAGAGCCGTGTATGGGCAAGCAGCTGACTAAGCTAGAGGAAGACTAAAGTGGGGAAGAAATGGATTTGGTTTTGTTTCATTAGAGGGATATTTTATTTTTATTTTTTTTCCCTGAAGCATCCAGATCTCTGCTACAATAATTGTACTTTGATTTTTTTTTTCCCCCACGTTTTAATGATGGTCTCAGAGCACCCACTGCCACTGCTTTAACTTCTACCAGTAAGTACTACTGTGAAAGCAGTGGGCGTAAGTTCGACTGGCCAAATATTTCTTTGTCTCCTCTTCAGTCTGTAACTTGAATAACGACACCTACACAACCTGTGTTTCTTTGTGCCTGAGGAGAAAAGAGTTTATAATGTCAGATGAAAGTACCAGTCTGTGCACTGAGTATTGTTCTATCACATCTGCACCCTGAGCATCAAGGAAAAAGCATGCATATCCCCTAATACATCTTGTTGCTCCATCCGTATATCCTGGGACCTTAGATGTAAATATTGAGGTTTACAGTGAGGTTCCCAAATCCAGTAGCATTGGTTACACTTGCACTTTGGGAAAACCACTGCACAATAGGAGGGATATCCCATGTTTTTTGAACCCAGTGGGGTCGCTGTAGACCCCAGCACAGACTCTGCAGAGATAAGCACGATGCATTTCTCTGTCAGCATAAGCCCTGTAAGTCAGGGATACCTGGCATGTTAATTTAAGCATGTGCAGCAGTCCAGTGTGACATGGGGCATTGTTTTTGCTGCATAAGTACCTGCCCATCCTGTAGATCCTTGTCTGTTTTATTAAGAAGAGTTTGTATAAAGAGGCAGCAGATCTGCTGCTGCCAGATTCCTTTGCAGTGGGGTTTTTTCTCCTTCAGCCTTTTCCAGATTCCTGGAGAATCGTTTTTCTGACAAATCATTATCTTTTCTAACTGGTGGAGGTCAGAGAGCAGCACTGAAGTTTTGATGGAATTGGGATTTTCCCCAGTTCCTTATGACTCTTCGCCATTTTCTTCCAGTGGTTAAAAGCAGGAAAACCAGTAGACCCCAGGAAAAAGAAATGGAGTCCTAAAGTGAAAATCTGAGAATAAAACTTTAATGTGTTTGTTCTTTCTGTTGGAAAAAAATACCTTTCACTAAGTAGCTGTCTTTAAAGAATGGAAAAAAATCACAAAAAATATTTGTAATGACAGATTTTTTTGTGGAAACAACAGAAAATGCAATCATTTGGAGTGTTTTCAAACAGCTTTACTTTATGTATTTGTATAAATAATACATTTGCCTTTCCCAGCCCCCATTACTAGCAGTGAGAACATTGACACTTTTCTGTTTTGGCAGCTAAACCAGCATGTGTGAAGTACTCATTGCTGCAGTATATTGATGTTAAAAATTCTCTTGGGAATACACTGTACATTTTGTCAGCAATCTACCAGGCTGCTGCTTACTGAAAGTCTTAAGTTCAGGATACTCGTAGTTCAGTCAATGCAAAGGAAACCGTTAATGTGGAAATTGTCACCCTAAAATCAAGTGGATCTGGGTGTCTGACACTGGGTTTCTATAGGATGTGGGTCTCTCTTATTTAATTCCTTGAATCCATAAATTAATATTTATGTTAGAAGACTGATTGACTTTCTAGGGAGGAAGAATAAACAAAGTGATTTGCAAATCCATTTCTGACTTGCTAAATCAATGTAGTTCACAAAAGGAGCTCATTGAATCCATTGCCCTAAGTGTGGGTTTGTAGGTAATAACAGAGTTCTAACAGGGATTAAACTATCTAGAACATTTAAAAAAGTAGAATAAAACTAATAGTTTGTTGTCACTGCTTGTACTTGTAGAATTTGTTTTTGCATGCACATTCACGTTTGCATTGGCACTGTGTGTGTGTTTGAAAGTTTATATTCAGCTGTGTGTGCAGGATCCAAGCAAAATCTGTGTTCCATTTTAGAGAGGTTTAAGGAATTTAGAGAAAAAAGGAAGTCCCTGTTTCAAAGAGTTTTTTAACTAAAGAGGCTGGAATGGTCAAGGGCCACAATCTATAAGAGAAGAGTGAAGTTCAGCACAAGTATGTCTTTGATCAGTCCTCTTCTCAATCAAGAACCTAGATTATAAAATAAAGAATATCTTAAGCTTGAACTTGGAAGTACTGTAGAGGTCAGGGTCAGAATTCAAAATTATCTTGAAAACACAATCCCCCAAAGCAGAAGATGACATTGAGAAGGAAACTGCAGGATGATTCATATGTGTAGGAAGACAAATTTCACGGTGCTAAAGATCGGGAGCAAGCGATCGAGGAGCTATCCTGTGAAAGGGACTTTGGGGCAAAGTAAATATTGTCCTGGGATTTAAACAGAAGAATAGTTTATAAAACATGAAATAATATTTCTTCTCAAAGCCTCAGCTGTGTCCAGGTTCATGCACTTAGATACAGTGCAGACATGGAAAAATGGGACACTGCACAAAGGGGAGCAACAAAAATGATCAGAAGTCTGAAAAACATGCTCATGAAGAAAAGTTAAAAGTATTGTGGTTGTTTAGTCTAGAGAAGTTTGAAAGGGGAGTTTTATAGGTCTTCAAATACATAAAATGTCATTGTAAAGATGAAGGAAACAGTTTGTTCTCTGTGGGGGGTTAGGGAAAGAAACACTAGTCTGAAACTCTGGTGAGAAAAAGTCAGATTTAGGTACAGGGGAAAAAAACATATCTTCAGGTAATAAAAATAAAGTAGTGAAATTGATTGCCTGTGGACTTTGTGGACTGTCCAGTTCTGAAGACAAAAAGGAACAGATTAATTTTTCCCCCAAGTTACAGAAAGGAAAGTTGAAAACCATAAGGTTTTTTCTTTACTTGGTAAAACTGAGCTATTGCTGGACTGTGGATTCATTATTTTCCTAAGAGCTGTTCCAGGCTGATGGTTCTCCTGGTGTATGTTACCCAGTTTTTGTGAACCCACCCCAGGAGGCAGAGCAAGGATGCCAACATGAAAAGCTACTACACAGCTGCTTTTGGTCACGGCAACTTCTCGTGGTACAAGATGTGGGAATTTTAGCCATTTTCTCTATTGGGCTGTCTGGAACTTCTTATTCCTTACCCTTGGAGCAAATACCATGGACATCACCTGCAGTGTAGTGACCTGGATTTGAGATGTAGTGGTTCTTTGTCTTCTTTTTCCAGGGAGAGAGAGGCCTGGATGGGTTCCCTGGAAAGCCAGGTGTGGAGGGGAGACAGGTATGTTGCAAATAATGACTAGAAGCACTTCTTTGGAAAGAGTGAAAGTTGACTGTAAAACTGAGACTTATCCTGGGTAGCTGCTGAATCATGGCAGGGACCCCCATGCATCCCTATTCTAAGGATCTTTGTGGGTACAATTGTCTGGGGTCTTTTGTTTAGTTCATTTTAGAATTAAACTATAATGCAATATACAGTTAAAGGAAATACCAGTCCTTTCAAATCGATAGGTTAACTGTCTGTCTTACATAAGAAAGCACATATAAAAATTCAGTTGTTTAAGCCTGACTTTTATGAACATTTTTTTCCCCTCCCACACCATGAAAGAAAGAGAACTGGATTTAATATATTTGGTTTGTTTTCAATCAAAAAGGCTTGGAACTATTTACATTTTTAAGACAAGAACAAACTAGAAAATTGTCTAAAAGATCAGTACATTTCTGCTGATCAGACACACAATGCTTTGTGTAAAACCGCTATCTGTAGATCCCACAAGACTGTTTTCATTACTCAGGATATGACACCTAATGAGAGGCATCCTTTCCTCTCAAGGATCTTCTAGTCTAAATAGAAAAGGACAGAGCAAGATGCAAAGGCTAGAACTGATTTCCAAAAGCCATGCAGCTAATCATTGCCACCCTTGAGCCTGAAGCCTCCAGGCTGCTGCATCTGCATCCTGCTCTGTTCCTCAGTCGCAGTTTACCCTCTGTGGAGGAGTGTGTGTCTACTTAGTGTTTATCACTATCCTCATAAGATGGAAATGTTTTCTGGTGCTACAGGCAGCACTGGAATCACAGAGAGCTGTGTTCACTGTGCCCATTACACTGCTTACAGAACTGGTTTCTACTTGCAGCAAATTTAGATGAAGTGGGAAATTGCACAGAGACGTGAAGATGGATCCTGATGGTCTACTGTTTCAAAGGAAAAATTTTCCTGAGTGAAGCCCTGTTACAGAAGTTGGGTTTTCAGAAGCTTTTTTTCCTTTTTCATGTCTAGACACCTAGGAGTGGGAAGATCTTCATGCCTGAATTTTATACTGAATTTTGTGTTCAACACTGATATACTCACTGAACTGCAATTCTTTTGAACCAGCTGAAATTGGGGTGGTGTTGTTGTGGCTGCTGTGGCATCTCCATCGTTCTCTTTCCTCTCTATGCAGCAGAACCAAAGCAGCCTTGTGTGTTCTATTAACTCCTATCCCAGTGCAGTGAGACATCACCCTTTGTGCTACCAGTATCTGCAGCCTTATAATTTTCCTGTACTTTAAAATCGAAGAGTTTTCTCTCCATTTTATGTGTTTATAGGGCCCTGCTGGCAGCCCCGGCCCTCCAGGTGCTAGTGGGACCAAAGGAGAAAAGGTAAGGTGGAATGGGATGCCCAGGAGGGGGTTGGAAACACATTTGTTAATTCTTCCTTGGGCCCCCAGTGCTGGAAATGTCAGGGCTGTTGGTCTAATATTTATCTCATTTGTGTATTACTGAAGTTTATATCCATTTCAATGTTTAATTTTCCTGGCATTGCTTCTGAAATGGGTACAAGCAAGTGTTTAAGTGTGTCTGGTTATAGCTCCACTGCTCTTAGTTAAGCCCTCATAGTGGTAGTAGAGGGAAATAGAATGCAGTTTGGGTCAGAAAATCTTTCTCACATGAGAAATGTCAATATGTTTGTGTAGAAGCTGGTTTTCTGACCCAGGAGGTGTAGAATTGACTCAAAAAGGGTCAATAAAATGACTCTGAGCCTCTTACCTGCAAAATAATTATTCACTGCACTCAGCAGAGCAGCGCTTTTGACCTTGCTATTTTTACAGTTGTTAAAGTTTTCAGGGCAGCCTTATGTTCCCTCTCTGTTAGAGATGATGTTGTGCTTTTGATATTTCCGACACAGGTCTTTGGCATGAGTGGAAAGGCACGGTCAGTTCTGGGTTTCTTCCTCTCTTTCTCCTCCAGATAAGGCAGTGAGCTTATCCAAGAATGCAGAGATTGGAAGCAATTCTCTCTGTTCTTTCTCTGCAGTAGTGATCACTCTTGAATTTGTAACACTTCATCCACGTCTCTGAAGCAGCTGCATTTGGTGCTTCCAGAAGATGTTTTGCTCTTTGGTCCAATACTTTTGGAGCAGCTGCTGTGTCTCTTCAGTATTTCTTCAGAATGGGCTCTTTGTAGAATAGGCCGGTTTGGATGGGGCCCTGGGCAATCTGATCTAGTGGGTGGCATCCCAGTCCAGGGCAAGGGGGCTGGAACTGGATATTCTGGACAGACTGGATTGACAGCCAAGGCTAATGGTATGAGGTTCAATAAGGCAAAGTGACAGGTCCTGCACTTGGGTCACAACAACCCCCTGCACTACCACAGGCTGGGGCAGAGTGGCTGGAAAGCTGCCAGGAGGGAAAGGAACTGGGGGTACTGCTCGACAGTGGCTGAACATGAACCAGTGTGTGCCCAGGTGGGCAAGAAGGGCAATGGCACCTGGGCTGTATCAACAATAGTGTGGCAGCAGGACCAGACAGTGATTGTCTCTCTCTGTTGGGCACTGGTGAGGCCACAGCTCAAACCCTTGTTCAGCTTTGGGCCCTTCATGACAAGAAAGTTATTGAGGTGGTGGAGCATGTCCAGAGAAGGGCAAAGGAACTAGGGAAGGATCTAAAGAGTAAATCATATGAAAAGAAGCTGAAGGAGCTGAGGTTGTTTAGACTGGAGAAAAGGAAGCTCAGGAGGGACCTTATCACTCTCTACCACTACCTGGCAACAGGTTGTAGGCAGGTTGGGGTTAGTCTTGTCTCACAGGCAACTAGCAACAGGACAAGAAGAATTGACCTCAAGCTGCACCAGGAGAGGTTCAGATTGGACAGCAGGAAGAATTTGTTCACTGATAGGATGGATAAGCATCAGAATGGGCTACCCAGGAGGTGATGAAGTCAGCATTCCTGGAGGTGTTCAAGAAATGACTAGACTTTACACTTAGTGCTTGTGGTTTAGTTGACATGGTGGTGTTCATGGTGGTCAAAGGCTGGACTCAATGACCTTGGAGGTCTTCTCCAACCTTAATGAATCAGTAATTAGGGTCCCTTCCAGCCCAAACCATTCTATGACTCTATTAATAAATAACAAATACTAATTGAGCTTGTCTTAAGAGAAAAGAATATGAAAAATATACTGAGTCATCCAGAGACCTACATGAGAAATGAATAAATAGAGTGTGGAAGGAAGCTATGTGATCAATTTAACACCAGTCTGTACCTAAAATAAAGGATGTACCTTCTGGATTCATAGTCTTAAAGCATAATACATGGTGGACATTGTTGGAGAAAAATGGACAGGAACAGATTGATAGCCTATATGACAATAAATCTTGGGAAAACAACAACATCTCAGTTGTAACATCTCAGTGTCCTATGTAGTATATGTATGATTTGCTCTATAAAATGATTTGGGGAAAGTTTTCACTTTCTTTGAAAAGTTATTTTGGCCATTAACAAAAAAAAAAGCATTTTTGACCCCCTAAATATCCATCCTCTTGCAGGTCTGTTGGGGATCTAAGTATCAAACAGGTTTATATGTGTGGACATCAAGTATAAGATTTTTGAAGAGCAGATCTACTGCTGTGGTGCATCTAGTGCATCATTCATTTTAAGTCACTAAATGTCATTAAATCAATGCAAAACATCACAGTAATACAGACTGCAACCAGTTCTTGGATGTATTCCTCTGCAGACCAGAGGAAACAGTGTTAATAGAGATTGGTATTGAAAATAAGCAGGTACAACAGCAGCTGGAAAATATGCTCAGAGGTTTGTTTTCATTTTGCATTATGTTATGTATTGTGCCGTGTATTGTTGTGGTCTGTGTTTTGTTTTTTTCATTTCTTTTGTGTTACCCTTCAGGGCGAACCAGGACTTCCAGGATTGCCTGGCACTTCAGTAAGAATGAAGTTTTTTTTTTTTGGCTTTCTCGTACTTTGTAGGCATTATTGCATGAGAAGGGATGGTGGAAGTGGGGAGTGTGGGGATCTGACTGAAAGCTGTTCTTAAATATTTCTGGGGTTTTTTTTGCAAAAAAAAGTGAAACTCTTGGCAGTGTAGACTTTTGAAGAAGGGAAGTGATAGGTTCCAACAAAGAGAAACACTGCCATAGTTTTGGGAGATTGTGAGTGCCTCTTTAGGACTCAGGCATCAGGCAAAGCAATACCATGACAGGACTGTGTGATTTCCGACAGTTGTTGAGGTGATTCCAAGTGGCCTTTGGTACACAGAGTCTGTGAAAGTCATAAAAGCAAATGAAATTTCAGAACTGAGTGCCTTTGACATGGACTCAGTGTGAGGGTTGGGGCGGGAGTCAAAAAAAAAGGCAATTTCTGGTGAAGGCAAATGACTTATGTCTGAAAAAGTCCTGGTGGTTATAAGACAGCCAAAACTTGATGTGCTGGAAGCAGGGATGAAAAAAGAAAACTGAGAAAACAGGTAAACAGGGTTTATCTTTTCTGAGGCACTAGATTTAACATCCTTTGTGCATCCCTGCCTATGCCTTCAGCAATGCCTTCAGTGATGCCAGGGACATCACTGGCAGGGATGTAAGGATGTCCAGAGACTAATATTGTTTGTATGAAGAGATCATCTCCAAGGGAGTGGCAAAAGATTTATCACAATGTAAGCAGAGGAGAGGTCTAGAACTGAGTTCTGCATGGGCTGGTAATAAAGGAGTTAGGCAGTATCCCTTTTACTTGCCAAGAAAATGGGATTAATATTAAGAAACAGCACTCTTTGACTATGGGTGCTAAAGACAAGAATGAGAAGCTCCCTGGTAATCATGGGAAAGGCAGCAGGCAATTATCTTACCCAGAAGGTGGTAGAAAGTTACAGAATGAAAAAAAAAGCAAACTACGAAAAACAACTCCTGTTTGGGTAAGAACCTTTTACTGACCTGCTCAAATGTGATATTAATGATGTGACAGAAGTTGCCAAGAAATTCTGAAAGATGTGTATAAAAGCTGAAAATGAGCCTAAAGCTCCAGAAGGTGGGTACAAAACAGGCAGGGCGTATCTCAAGCCAGTCTGATGGTTATGTGATGTCTTCTGCATTCAATTGATCTTTGTAACTTAGAGTAAAACAAGATCTGGGGAACAAACTGACTTGTTTATATGATGAGATAATGATGAATTAAGTTCTTGCTGTTTATACAGCCACATAAATCACTTCATAGGTAACTGTGTCGATAGGTAACTTTGTGTCAGCCTGAGCTGTTTACATAGAATACATCCCCCAGCCTGCAATAGGATTTGAGGAGCTGTAAGAGTTACCATGGAACTCAAAGGAATAACAAGGGGAGAAAAATACCCCGAGGGGGACCTTCATACCTTTGGCACCTTGTCTTTACTTTTTTGATCCTTTATGACTCTGCATTTCTATTGCAGGTACATATTGAAGGCCTGAAAGGAGAGGAAGTAAGAGACATTCAATATTTATTCTTTCATTGCAAGGATATTTTAACATAATTCTGTTTTCTGTTCAGTAAGATTTTTCTTTAAAATAATACTGTAAAAGGAAGGTGGATTTATCAGGAAATCAAGGAATAAGTTTTCCTATTTACAGTGGAGAAAATAAACAAGAAAGGAAAAAGGGCAATGTTCTTATCAAATGCAGTGAATCTAACATGAATGAGCACTATGAACTGTAGTGTCAGCTATGCAATTATTTAAGAACAGGGAAAGGTTGACAATAAAGTTAAACTGTATTTGAATTTTAAGTCTAATTTGTCTCTGAACTTGGGCACTCAAACTGGAGGGCATACCTGCTGCTTCAGTCTGTTAACCCTATATATTAAAAAAAAATATATATAAATTTAATTTTGTGTTGGAAGGTGCCTAATTTGCATTTACCTCAATTAATATAATGATATGCATCATATAATTGATACTTTAATGCTGTTTGGAGCTGTGCTGGCTTGGGGGGAGTGCCTGTTGAAGCTGTTCATGCAAGAATTGCTCTTTTCCACCACTAAACCTCAACCCACAGTGTTTTCTTGGAATACCCAGGATATCCGCAGTGTCTTTGGTAGAGTTACTACCTTTAAGAAACACAGAGCCATTTATGGATAAGTGCCTGCTGAGTGTGGGTGGATCAGTCTGTGGCCAGTCTAATGAATGCTGATAATTGAAGTAACCAGAGGTTTAAGGAGAAAACCAGCTGGTCTCTGCACTGTTTTTTTGGGACCTATAGGGAAAGGGGTGGTATAGGTCCTTTAAAGACAGACAACATGACTCATGTGCACATGCACTTTTTCATAAATAAATTCTAATTTTTTTTCTTTTTTAAACGTCTCTGTAGGGAAAGCCTGGGCCACGAGGACCACAAGGACCACCTGGACCTCCTGGACCTCCAGTAAGTGGTTTCTCTCACTGTTCGCAATTCCAGAAGCTGGAACTCAGACTGCAAGACTTTGTATGTTATTCAGGCAGTAAGATATTTAAACAGTGCCCACAGCCTCCAGTTTTCTTCACTGCTGGGAGCAGGTGTCCTGCTGTGGACGGCCACTCTTAACACAGGGAGGTGGCACCCAGGACGTGGGCAGACTTTGCCTCAAGGCTGTTGTCAAACAAGGCTGTTTTTCTGTTTCTAATGTCCTGTAGAGCTGTATAGGCATTTGGCACATCTCAGAGATGCACTCACTGATAACTTGTGAGCTGTCACGTCATGAAGGGCAGGTAGCAGTTTCTGTCAAAGGCACTGGTGTTATGCCACAAAGTCCTGGCTAAAATATTTTGTGGATGAAGACTAAGAATTGGGTATGTGTACTTGTTTTCACAAAATTTTTGCAACAATTAACACATGCCAGCATTCCTAATTTCAACTTAAATTGCAGCTTATTCGAGTCATATTTTATGACCCAGCTCTGCAGGATATCTCATTTCAGATTGTCACTGCTGCCTCATTTGCAAATACTGTTTCCTTTCTTTTGAATTGTTTATTGTGTTTCACTGTTGATGGGTTTTTGTAAAATTGATGACATTGTGAAGATGGGTTACTTAGGGAAATCTGGTTTGAATTATGTAATTTAAATATAGTTGTGTGCTCTGTATTTAATCAGGGCATTGTCACTTTTCCCTATCTTGTTTTCTCATTCTCTTCTGCTCAAAGGACAGGATAAATATCATGTAAGAGTTACCTAAGTAGCCACACAGTAATGGTAGCACAAAACAGCTAGGAAATTGTTATACAGTTCGTTAGTTTCTCTTATTCTGTTAACTTTCTAAAACTTTTTACTTTTAAAGGGAGAGCCTGGTCTGGAAGGCAAGCCTGGATTTCCTGGTTTACCAGGTCAAAGGGTGAGTTTCTTTTTTTATTTAATTTGAGTCTCAAGAGGTTGGGGGCACCTTTGTTCAATGAAGTTTGCTGCTTTCACCCACTTCACTTATACTTTTCGACTTATTTAAGGATCCTGAAGGCCCAGATCCTTTCCTGTCTTCCTTCTTTGTGGTCCAGCAGCTTTCAGTATCTCTTGGAGTCCACAGGTTGTAAGCAGTGTTGTTTCTTTCCTTCTATATGATTTACATCTGCTCCATACTGCCAAGAAGATTCTTGATATGGCTCTGAGTGTATAGGGCCACTAGTAATGTGGTCAGCTTGAAAGTTCAGAGAACTTTGTGTTGTCCTGGAAGTGAAATAAGTGCAAATACGCTGGCAATACTTAATGCTTTCTATTTTGTTTGGTCTGTACTCAAAGAGAAGGTCCCACAAAATGGCAGCAGGTCAACCATCCTCCATCAGGAACTTAGTTTTTCCTGTGTGTGAAAAAAATATTGGATTTTCTTTGACACAGAGTTATGTCTTCAAACATTTAAGTACTGCTAAAAGGTAAATTTCATGGTGGGCTTGATGTTAATATGTTCATGCTCTGAACCTGCCTCTCCTTGCTTCAGCCTGCTCATATGAAGAACATCTCATGACAGATAAGAGTGGAAGTGAGACAGCTGCTTAGCCTTTGTGGAGTCAGTCACTTGGGTCTCAGTACTGCTGTTTGATGGGTCACTTTTTAAGTAGTCACAGAGACTTGATCATAGCTCATTCCTTAAAGGAGGTCATGGGGGTTGCCTGCACTGCTTTGCGCTTGAGTCAGCACCAGTGCTGTCAACAGACCTGAGTGTGAGAGAGAGCACTGCCTATGAGCATGAGAGGGTGATGGGTAAAGGACAGTACAGGGCAGGAATAAACATCTTGGTAAGTGATTTTCTACAGACTTTTCATTGGATTGAATGCTATTACAGGGAGCTGAAAGCATGACTTTTAGGAATCTTCTCCTTGGGAAGCACTTCATGCAGTCTTGTGTTAGTGCCTCAGTGGAAAAGGGCATTTACTTGCTTTCCTTTAATTTCCTAGTCCATAGAAAACATCACTTTAGCAAATAACTGTGCAGTGCTTTACTCATGAGTTGGTAAATTCAGAATTGTCCTGGTTTTAAAGCCTGCTGTTTCTTGAATAAGATTAATAGAGCGTATTAGCTGGGCAAAGGACAGTGATCTGTCAGCATCTGCAACAGAACAGAAAATGCTGCTGCTAATGATCATTTGATTAGAGATGTCATTTGATCCATACTGTCTTTGACTTTTTCCCTAGACTCTGTTGTGTCTGGCTAGTTAGACTTCTCCTAAGGGTCTTTATTAGTCACCAGGCATCTTAGGCGAATGGATATATTTTTTAAATTAAAGGCTATTATTCAGTGACTTAAAACATGAGATGAATCCAAGTCCTGGGTTTGGTGGATCTACACAGATCTTTTTTGGGAGCAAGTAACACTTCCAAACTGAAGTAAGCAAACGGGCTCTGTTCATTTTATTAGTCAGCTTCTTCCAAGTGCCTGGCACTTGATGTCTGCATTTTGACAGCAATATCCTCAAGAGCACACTGGGGGAAGAAAGATGCTTTGCTGTTCTCGTGTGTCCTGTAAGACCTATGAGTGACAGACACTACTGTAGTGATCTTATTAAAGCTGACTGAAAAAGAAGTAAAACTCTGAGAGACTGGTTTAATTTTAGAGTGGTTTTGCGGTTCCTCTCCCCCTTCCTTTCCTTCTCTTTCTTCTGTGAAATTAAAGAGAATTGAAGTACTTTGATTCTGCTCTTAAGCATTTGACACCTGATCTACTGAAAGATTTGTTGGAAATAAACCAACTCCTTTTCTTGATGGACACAAAAGGTGCAGGTGTATGACATGCTCCTGGAAAGGATGCAGATCTTTGGGCAACCCAGCTTAAACACGAGGTTCTTCTGAAGTGTAGTCAGTGACTTGGATTTCAAGAATTTGCCTCTCTTTTAAATGACACAATTTCATTCAAGTGATTGAAATTTCAGAACAAAACTAAGAGAGAACATTTATCCTGTGGCAGTAATTCCCACATAGGCATGAGGTAGGAGTTAGACCATTTTGAGTTTGATGTGCTGGACTGCAGCAGATCTTAGTTATGCATTGCCAAAACTTTTCCAAGCTCAAGGTACAATCACCACAAAACAAAAAAAATACAGGAGTCTCATAGGATAGTAAGAATAGCTTTATGAAAAGAAAATTAGTGGAAAATATCTTTATAAAACAGTAACCTTTAATGAACGTCCCTCTCCATGTTTAAGACTCCGATGTACATGAGTCAGGCAGATAAGTAATAATATTTATTCCCCTTTCATCAAGTTACTTCATGCTCAAAATAATTCATGCAAAGCACAGAATTAGAGTGAGTTGGATGTAAAATCAGAATTAACTTAGAAAACGATACTGCAGGACCCTTTTTTTTTTTTTTTCGTGAGCTAATTGCAAAGTTTGGTGTCACAGTCTGTCAGCTTGAGGCAAGAAGAACGATCACAGCTCCAGGAGCAAGTTACAAAGTGGGGGCCTTTGCATCTGTAATTGAGCTGTCAGGTTCAGGAGGTTTTCATGTGTGTCCACGCCCTGAATGTTTACTCCTGAAGTCAGAACACCACAAAAAAAGCTTAACAGGCTTTTCTTGTCTCTTTACAAGTAGATTGCAAGTCTTTGAGTCTCAGTAAGCGCCATGTATTTGTTTTAGAGTAGAGCCTACAGGATTCTGTTAAAGCTGGGGAATGCTGAGTTCAGGGCACACCCTCCACCCAGAGGAGGAGTGTTAAGAGCACTTGCCAATATAGGAAAAGTTTGTCCCTGTTAGCTGTCATGGGACAGATAAAGTTAACAGACCTCTGGAGGGCTGCTGAGCTCTTCATGTGTTTGATGGTGGGACAGAAATGAATGTATTTGAGTTTCCATTCTTGACCCATCTCTCTCCTAAGTGGGTTGTTGCATATGATGTTCCTGTTCAGGCCAGTCACAACTTGAATTTGACAGTCAAAACTTTCAACTCTTATTACTCTGTGTATGAACTCCCCTTGATTAGAACCACTTTAGATTTGCAGGGTCCAAGGGAAGGAGATAGTTCACTGGTAACTCCAAGGGCAAGAGTGTTAATAATCCAGGAGAGAGAGGAGAATAAGTTTGCCCAGCAAATTAGGTAGACTTTCTGAAAGGAGCCAGTCCCAAGATGTGATTTCTCTTGATGTCCAGAAGTCCTTATAACCCTTTGCCACAACAACCCCAATAATCACCCGTAATCTGACCAACTCTGATTTTCATCCTCAAGCTATGGAGATAGTCTCACTTCAAAATTTACAGTTGTTATCTAATGCATACAGAGACTGCAAAAGGCTGGTGCCTTAAGGGAGATCAAACACTGATTAACACTGCTGGACATCTTCTGGCTTCTCTAGTAATGTAGAGATAAAAAGACGGGGCTGAAATGGATAATCCTAGCATCCCACTGGGTTACAGAGGAAACAGCATTCATGCTAGAAGTCATATTTGTTCACAATTAAAGATGTTTCCTATGTACTTGGTACCAAATCCACTTCTGTTCCTGGGGCCAAAGATCAGAGAAAAACATGCTAAGAAAATAAATGGCCATTCTGGCTATCAGGGCAGCAAGGTGGGAAACAGTCTTGGGCCATGATTCCTTTCACAATTTCCCCTATAGCAGAGTGGAGATAACATTTTTCCTTGGTTTCCTGTCTTCTGCATAGTAGATAACTTTCTGATTAGTGGTTGTGTTTATATTTATTTGTGGGGGCTTAAAATTTTCAGATGACATTACTTGCCCTGACAGAGTTCAGCTGTGCAGAAATCAAAATGTAAGCAAATTAATACAATGAAGGAAAAAGGGATTGATAGTGTAGATTAAATCCAGAATGAAGCTATTATTGTCAGTGAGGTAAAGACATCCATTTCCAATAACACACATTTTTAACTGTGCTGTTATTCAAATTGCTGATGAAGGCAAATAGGATATATCATGGAGTTGAAGGATACACATTCTTACACACTTAGCAGATTCTAACTATAGGTAACAGAGCATAATTGCTGGGTTTCTCTGTCATATTATTAGGAAATGTGACATTTCACTGAGCTTTGCTCCCATAGGTATAATTTCTCCCAGCGAGTATTTCTGTCCTTCACAGACAGCCCGTAACGACAAGGAGCAAATCTGTTGTAGTTTGATTTTGGCAAACCTCCAAGTGGCCCAAATGTCCCCTTCACAATGGGAAACCCCTCTCAGTCTCTCTGACAGTATAACTATATGTTGCTTTAAGGGATTTCTCAGTGTTTGGAAAGCACCAAAGTTTCTTAGCACTATAGGCAAGGAAAGGTTAAAAGGCTCTTTTTGCATCTCTTATTGCTGCCACAGGTTAGTGTGCCCAAGAAACAGTATGGAAACGGAACAGTGGGTTGGTGGGACATGAAGGAATTGGTTACACCGTGTTGTATGTTGGCCTCAGTGTTGTAACTATGGAATCAGCCACCTTGACCTGTAGCTCCCACATTGACTGGAAGCTGGAGATGGTGTGCAGGGATGCTCATCTCTCCACACACCACACCCTGTATGCTCTATTCAAAAGCTTATTTATTTATTTGAAATGAGTTTTTTTAACAATGTCACCTTGCGTGGTCACCTTGGCAGCTGGCAAAATGAGCATCTATAACTAAAAACTGGCAGTGAACCATGCAGTGTCGTGAGTCCTGCGGGTTAAAAATGGGCTCTTTCTGGCTTTGACAAGAAACGAAATTAATGGAAGTTGGGAAAAGTAGACAAAGCATTCATAAATAGTGGATGTGCTTGAGTATATAATGCAAGTTTTTATTGGTATTAGCGTACCAGAAATGATTGCAAAATCCTTCTGATACCCAAGGACCCTATAATCATTCCTTTAGTTTACTTCTTATATTCTTCTGCATATGACTTCTGGTTTTTGTCAGTTTTTTTTGTTTGTTTGTTTGGGTTTTTTGTGTTTTTTGTTTTGCTTTGGTTTTGTTTGTTTGTTTTGTTTGTTTTCTTTTCTTTTGGTTTGTTTTTGTTTGTTTTGGGGAGGGTTTATTTTTGTTTTGCTTTTAATGATAAAAATAGTTAGATGATCAGATTCTGACACACCAGCTGATGAATCTCAGTCAATACCAATGAAAATATGGCAAAACCATGTTTTGCTTGCGATGCTTTAGCTTTTTTATTCATTTAAGTCAGCAGGAATCCGTTTCATAGGATTTCACATATTATTCTGAGTTGGAAGGGACCCACAAGGATCATCGAGTCCAACTCTTAAGAGAATGGCCCATGCAGGGATTGAACCCACAGCACTGGTGTTATTAACACCACACTCTAACCAACTGAGCTAATCTTGGGGGAGTTGTTGTTCATAGATATTTTTTCTGGACATATTTCAATAAAGAAAAAATAAAGGAAAAATTATGTATATGACTCTTAAGCATCTGTATGACCATTCATATCATCAGTGACGTGAAACTTGCTTGATTATATTTTCCTCCAAGAAGAAAATCAGTCTGGATGAGAAGTAGAAATGAGGGAGAGTCCCTCTTCTCTATCTCTCAGATATTTACTTGACTCCTCTTGTACTCCTAGAATATTACTAACAACCTCAAAGTATTAATTATTCAGTGTCTGTTGCATACGAAGGAAGAATAGATAATTTTTATAAAATATGGGACTTGCCTGAAGTAATACAAGTCCACTCTTGGGCTGAGAAACAAACCTAACCTCTGCCTTAACTTCAGTGGTACTCCATCCTTTTTTCTCATTTTATTCATGTAGGATTTTTTTCCTTTGAACTATTTGAAGTCAAACCCATGGGAACACAGATGCTGCTGCATCTATATAGTTGAACTACTCTCAAGGGTATGCTCCAGGTTCTGGTTTATTCATTCTTTGCACCAGCAAAGTTCTCTGGTTCCTCTAGAGGGTTCTTTTTTTGTATGCAGAGGAGTCAGTGAGCTCTGCCTCCCTCGGTGCTAATGCCAACCCTAGTTAGAAGTAACTCATGGATTCCTGTTTCCCAGCTTAGAGATTGTGAATCTTTTATATTCAACTATGCAAAAGAGTTTTAATTATTTTCTTTCTTCATGCATGAAGCAGTGCAAGGGACAGAAGGGAAACTGCTTGGGTTTGTTGGGGATGGGTGAAGAGCTTGACTGCAGAAAGGAAAGTGTCTACACTTGGCACCTCCCTTGGCTGCATCTTGTTCCCTGATCCTCTGTAGGGAGCAGCCAGGTGGGACTGCAGGGTGTAGGAGATGCCATGGTGTGCATGAGAACAACCCTCAGCCTCAGGACTACTGCCATGATCTGGGAGATACAGAACTGTCAAATACAGCTGGAGTTTCCCTTCAAAATGGTGTCTGTTGGCTTCATTTCTAGTTTTTATCATTTGTGTACACACATTACAGTGATTTACCAGATTGGGGATGAAAGACTTGGGATATTCAATAGCAGTCTTTGGTCTGTTGCCTAATCTTTACTCCTCTGTTGAACACACAGGGTAAAAAGGGAGAACCAGGATTCCCAGGAATCAATGGTCTGATCGGCCCTCAGGTAAGGAATGATTTCTTCATTTCCCTAAAATATGTGGAAAACCAGATTTTTGAGGAAATGGGTGACTTGGAACCACAATGTATGATCTTCTTTGTGCCATATTTGAAGCTGGTGTTTCTCCTTTGAGACCCAAATAATCTATCCTGTTGTGATTGAGAGAACGTCTCTCTGGCAGCAGTTACTTTTACCTCCCACCATTTTCCAGCATCTCTGAACAGGGACCTAAGGAGGTGTTTCTGCATGTGATTTCACAATTGCTTGTGCCTAGGGCAGCATCATTGCAGAGGGAAAGCACTGATTCGTGTTTTGTAATATTTAGGACAGTGTCTCACCTAACTGTTGATGTGTGAATTGGCAATTGCAGAAAGACCTCCTGTGCTGCAGTCTTGAGGGAAGAAACAGTTTAAATGTATTTACTATTTTGAAAGCACACTCTGAGCACAAGACTGGTTTTGAGGCTTTTGACACATTTCTGCTTGTAACAGAGGAATAAGTATTGCCTTGTTGAGGAAGGTAAAGACAGGGGCCTAAAAGTAAATGTTTATTCTCCCTGTGAGGAAGGGGGATGTCATCAGTTAATGACTCCTTAGATCCTTGGTTTTAAAGCATTTGACAAGTCAGTACTTCAAATTACACCATCTGTGCCACATCATAACATCATAAGGGTAAAATAGTACCGTGTCTGTTAAGAACCACCAGAGAGGATTTGGCTCCACCTTAGATCTGCCCTGTGTTATGATAACACTGACACTTGCCTCTGGCTTGTTTTCTTGTTAACTTTGTAGACAAATTCAGCTGACCCAAGTCACTTTGTAGGGTCATCCCTGCAACAAGAAAAATATCTGCGGGAATGTCCTTAAGCGAAAAAGACAGAACCTCTCATGGAGCTGAGCACTCAGGATAAGACTTAGGATTTCATTAATTCCCTTCTTAGTGGCAAACTAACAAACTGGGCTTTGGCTTTAACACTCTGTTTCAATAATTGGTAAAGTTTTGGGCAAGAATGACAAGCCTCCCCTGCTACAGCTGTTGGTGATGTATTGCAAAAAGCAGCACAGTGCTGGACAGCAGATACTGATTGCTCATTTATTTCCCTTGTGTCCAGCTGGGAACCTTGCCCTGCAAAACACCACCTGATACTGGTTTACATACTTTAGGTTGTTTTTTTTTTTTCTTTGGTACAGTGTCTAGTTTGCAAGTATATCAGCAGCAGCCTTCAAGAGGAATGAAGACAGTGCTTCTAATGGATTTAAAAGATTTTAGAATCACAGAATATTCTGAGTTGGAAGGAACCCATAAGGATCATTGAGTCCAACTCTTAGCCCTGCACAGGACATCCCTGAGAATCACACCATTACCTGAGAGCAATGTCCAAATTCTTCATGAACTCTGTCAGGCATCTTGAACTCTTGGATCATTGAGTCCAATTCCCTACTTTTGTTCAGCTTGGTTTTGTTTTCTTGGGTTGGTTCATTGTTTTTTTGCTCTTTTGTTTTTTTTTCTTCCCATTGGATAGCATTGAAAGGTCCCCCTAAGCCTTCTGACACATTGAAAAGGCATTTTCCTCCATTTTGGAGGAAGATTTTTCTCTGTGCATTATTTCTAAGATACCTGACAGTATTCATCCAGGTAATGTCACACTTTCTCAGCTCAGGTTCCCTGCAGTTAAATATGTTTATGCAGGTGTTAGCACTTTTATAAATGTATCTGAGAAAATTGCTGAAATAGCATTAGGTAATTTTCTTTTCTTCAAAACCTAAATAAAGTTAGGAAATTTGGGGGTAATTAAAACTGCATAGAATGCTAACCCCGTTGAGGGATACTTAAATTGAGTCTTCCTCCAAGCTAACTGCAAGAAAGGAAAAATGTTGTTCATATTCCTGCAGTGGCACTCTGTTGTGGACATATTACTGCAGATTTCCGTATTTCTCAGTAGAGAAAATGCTTACATTCAGTTTGTTACAAAACTACTTTTCAGCTTAATGGCACTTTTTGTGCCATTAGATTTTTACAGCATTTTATCAACATATTTCTGGTTGTTTTTTATTTTGTTGGGTTTTGTTTTGTTTATTTTTTGTGTTATTTTTTCTTTATTAGACTATGCCCCAAAAATACCCAGGAAGGAAATTGATTTTCCTTATACTGTGGTTGTATGGCCATTTATTCAAGTTATGTATGGAAGCCTATGTCAACTGTTCCTGTGCTGTCTCCATGGCATTGAGGGACAAATGATTTGAGTTGTCTGTACATAAATTAGTTTAGGACATGAAAATAGTCTCCCTTTCTTCTGCTTTTTTAAATGTAAATATACTTTTGTTTTCTGGCCTGATTACCCTCACTGATATCTGTCTGGGCAAAAGGAAGGAGTGGATATATCAGCTTTAGAAGGCCCCTTGTTACTGAAAGATGTAGAAAAGATCATCTGAAGTTATTATCAAGAAGTTATCAAGAAAAATAGCTGCAGTGATGCTCAGTCCAACTGAGAAGCCCCAGAAGATCAGGGAGCTGTGCAAGAGAACTGCCCTGAGGGCTGCTCTTGTGAGTCCCTTCCAGCTCAGGTTATTCTATGATTCTGTCATCCAGTGATGAACCAGAGTTGAGATGAGTCAGTCTAACTCTCAAGGACCACTTGAGAGCTAATTAAAGTGCCAAACCCTGAAGCAGCATCTAGGAAGCAACTTCTCAACTAGCCTGAGGTTGAGGGTT
Organism: Empidonax traillii; assembly: GCF_003031625.1. NCBI lineage: Eukaryota > Metazoa > Chordata > Aves > Passeriformes > Tyrannidae > Empidonax > Empidonax traillii. The sequence goes on from NW_020955853.1 coordinate 122,006, forward strand.
GTTTTGTGACAATGGAGTAGCCCTAGTTTTGTCTCTTTCCTTTCATACACCAACTTAAACTAAATTTTAGGCAAAAAAATATCTTAAAATATTTAATTTTGCTTCCAAATCAGCCGTGGTGGTGAACTTGTCCCTTTGCTTATTTGCTCTATATTGTCTAGTGAAAAAATTGTATTTATTTTCCATAGACCTTTAGAAACGGTGCATCTCGCAACATCATTAAGCCATGGAAGAGACACCTTGGGTATTTTTCCCCCTCTGGATTTGAATGATTTCCTGGCAGGAAGGACACAGACATCTGAACTCATATTGTGTTTTTGTTGTTATTATTTATTGGTACTATTTTAGTGTCCAGGAACCTTAATCTCGGGCCAAACTTCTATTGCAGTAGGCTGTTCAAATGCAGACTGAAAAATGAGCATTTCTGTAAAGAGCTCTCAGCTGAAATAGATGGATGGGTACCAGGCAGGGGAAAACAGGCTGTGAATTTCTGCATGGCCACCTGAGATCTCGACACACCTTGTCTATCCCATCATCTGGTGATGGGAAGAGCTCGGGGGAGCGCTGGAGGTGGTTGATAAGGTACTTTTGCAAATACTTTTCTAGGCATGAGGGGTATCCTGAGGAGGAAAGAGACCTGCAGGCAGGCAGTGCACACTGAGTGAGCCGTGAGGGCTGTGCTAGTGGGCTCAGCAGGGAGGGGAGATGACGTTCCAGTGCAAAACAAGGGCTCAGACACTCCGAGCTGTATCATGGAATTCCCAGGGCTGGGGTTCAGCTCCAAACGCAGGCCCTTGTTGGGTTAAGGATAGCAATGCAGGTGGCTGCTGTTGAAGATCCAATTAATGCCATCAATGGAGCCTGAAAATCTCCTAAAACAGGGACCTACAAATGGTCCACTGAGCAACTCTCAATTCCGTGAGCTGAGCGGGTACATTCTGGCCCTTGTGAGACAGCAAAACAAGCCAAAACTCTTTGAGATTTAAACAAAAATGTCATTCCTCACCCTTGCAATAACTCTGGGCTTTTATTGAGTTTTGCCTTATGCTAGGTAACCTGGTGGTATAAATAAGACTTGAGAGGAAGACCAGTACAGGCTGTACCTACTATGGTCATGGCTGACAGTGATTTAATTAGGATAGACTTGTCTGTAGGGTGTGAGCTCAACCCCAGCTTTTCTTAAGTAATTCAGGAAACAAATGATCTCCTCTGAAATGCATGGTGTCCTTAATGTCCTTTTTATAATGCAAGTTAATGCTACAAAATGTAACAAAAGGATACAGGCCCCAGCTGCAGACTCAGATTGAATTCAAACTTTGCCAGTGCTGCTTGAAATTGGAAGATATTGTCCAGAGCTGTCCTTAATAAGAGCTATCCCTTTAAAAAAAAAAGTAAAAAAAAATTGTTCACCTGTGCACATTAGTAATAATGCTGAAACAAAAGACCTTAAAGGAGGGTTTTTTGTTGTTTTTCTCATTTGCTGCTCTGACTCAGTAAACCGACTCCAAGCAAACACATAGGGAAATAAATCTTCCTCTGCAGACAAAAGAGATCATGTCCACACCTTACACTAAGTGATGAAATGAAACAAATACTGCCTTTCACTGGAAGCAGAAAACTCTCCTGGACAGACTTCTATCTACAAAGTCAACTTTAATCAGTACTTTTACAAAGCTGCAAAAACAGTTTAGAGAATTTTTTGTTGAAAATATTTTTATTTTAAATCTAATGTTGGTACTCCAGTTCCTGTTGGTACCCCATCTGTTGCAAGGACTGGAGAGCACATCCCCTTATGAATTAAGGCACTGACACTGACTATAGGACATGAATTGTGAGTAAATACTCAGATCTGTTGGCTCTTTAGGCTTTCAGTATCATCAGCAACAGCTTTTCTCTGTATCCTCTTACCTTTGTCTTGATTTGTAAGGCAGGATTTAGCAAAGAGCAACTTGGTACTCTAATGCAGCATTACTGAAAATAATTCAGTGATACTTTCAATTTTAGGTTGAATATTAGGAAAAATTTTCTTCACTGAAAGGGTGGTCAAGCATTGGAATAGGCTGTCCAGGGAAGTGGTAGATATCTATCCCTGGGGCTTTTTTAAAGATGTGTGGATGTGTTGCTTAGAGACATGGTTTAGTGCTGGCCCTGGCAGTGCTGGGTTACTGGCTGGACTCAGTGATCTTACAGATCTTTTCCAACCTAAGCATTTCTCTGATTCTATAATTCTGATTCAAAATAGTAGTGCTGGTGGATCCTTCAGTGCCTGGGATGAGAAATGAAAAGCATGTTTGAGGACCCGATCACAGAATCCACTCAGATGCAGCAGAGGAGAAATGGAGAGCTGGAGTAGCAAGAGAAAGAGTGAGACACGTGGGCTGCTCCACAAAACTATCTGCAACAGCCTCACATCTCAAGGGAAATGAGGGGAAATACAGGGAAGACTGCACAAAAACAACATGAAGGGTTTGTGGGGTCTTTCTGAGAGGTGAGATCACAGGGAGTAATTGATATTGAAGTGGAGACGAGCACAGACAGTGGAGGGAGAAAGGCTGTCAGCTCCTTAGTTACTCATTTTGCTCTAATTGTGGCAGCAGACAGGATGCTTCTGCATGTCCCTTCTTCTAACGCTGGTACAGTGCTTAAAAAGCTCAGACCACAGTCTGTTTTAAGGGCTTATCTAAGCCTTTCTCATGGTGTAAGAGAAACCAGTCATCAGCATGGAATAATATACAGAAAATATGTCCGTGCAGGCTTTGCCTCCAGAGACAGATATCTGGGAAAGCCATCAGACTTCGCTTTTCATCATGGAATGGCATTTGTTCACCTCCCTCTAAGGCTTAGTCATCCCTTCTTTCATGGAAAAGAGATTTAAGCTACTCGTGGAGTCACAGACCAAAGTTTCTGTTCCTTCTCAGGGACTCCTTAGGGAGTGCAGAACCTAAATCTTAGTAGCTCTGCCTTTCCCAGCCTGTCTTTCAGCAGGGTATACACTGGAAGACCAGTGGGTCCTGGAACACAGGCACAGCTGTTCCTCCAATATGAACAGTGTCAGATTTCTTTCCTGAGCACTGTTCTTGCATTATGTCATCTAAGGAAGGAGCTGTATGAAACACAAGCCTGAAGAAATCCACCCCCTACGTTGTTTTTGAAGGTGTCCCTCCCCATGACACATACACACCTCTACACACTATTTGGATTTTAGATTGTAATGCACATTTGGAATATTTTTTGTTTCAAAGCAACAGTTCTAAAATATTTTGGTTTAAACATTTTGATAAAATATCCAGGTTTTGCATTTGTTTTCCAAACTGAATTTGTGTAGTCCTGTTTTACAATCAAGTTTTCATGTATTAGTTTTTATTTCGACATGTACAAAGAACACATCAGAGTTACCAGCCAGAAAAAATACACTCTGTGACTATTTCCTTCTAGATCAGAGTTTTAATAGGGTGATACGGGAATCTGGCTTTGGGACAGGGGCTCTCATCTGTTTAATTCATCCAATGATCTCTGTAAAAGGTGATTGTATAAATCAGGTATTTTAATCTGGATTCACTTAAAAATGGAAACAAGGAATGCTGATGGTGTGAGGTTTATGAGGTGCATATTGCACACAGTCCTGCTGCTGTAGTTTCATTGTTGTCTAGAATATGGAAAGTCTAAGAGAAAATTAGAAATTGTCTTGGATAGTGAGAATACCAAGGGTTACCAAGAAACAGTTGGGATGAGGAGATGTAGAGCCTAACATTCTAGAGATTACACTGGTTGGTGACAGATCCTTGAGTAAGATTTTGCTTTTAGGTCAGATTGACACCTCTCAATCTGTCACTGTGTAGGATAAGTCACATCATTCTTGGAGTGCCTTGGGTCAAGGCTGGGCCCTGCCTGGGGTTTTTCACCTCTTGATAGAAGTTCCCTGTTCTTGGGCCGTAGAGAACATATGTTTCATGGTGGAAGATGGTTCACTTATTGGCAGAGAGAGCAAGAACAAAATTAAATTATTAGGAAGGAACCATTAGATCTGTCAAAGAAGGCCTGCAAAGGTAAATTTCACAATTTCTTTCCTGCACTTACATAAAATCCAAGCTGAACGATTTGGTTGTTTTTCTAAAGTTTTGCTGCCTTCTATTCCACCCAGTCTTCATGTAAACACCTTCTTGGAGTCCATACCTTCTGTAGGGCCTCTCAGCAATACCATGTAGAGGTGGAGTAGGGCCAAGCATAATTTCCATGTCCCTGGTGTCTGAGGTCAATTCACCCAGTTGTACCTATAAACTGGGGTGTATGAGTGTGGTCTTCTCTCGTCTGCTGGGCTAACTTGGATTGCTGAGTTTTATTTTGAATGGTGAGGCCTTTTTTAAGTGATGGATTGTCTTGACCAAGTGTCTCCTGATGTGTCTAGAATCTTTAAGAGCAGGACCCACCAGCAGGATTCACCAGGAATTATATCATCAGCATCAGTGCATCCAAAGGCACTTCTTCCTGTGGATGTTTTAGCTGTGTTCACATCTGAGGTACTCTACAAATACTTTTAACAGGATAACTCCGTGTCTGTTCTGAGTTGCAATGAATGCAGATCATGGGAGGCAAGTGCATCTACAGGACCCTTTTTTGGTCGCTTTGCCCCATCTATTGGTGAGAAGCTGTCTTAGCTTCTGGCTGAATTTTGCCGGTGTATTCTATAAAGATCATTTATCTGCCACAGTTTCTGCCCAACCATGCCACAAAAAGCTTCTTGTCTTCAGTTTTTTACACCATTTCCTTCTTCTTTTCAGGTACATTTCTCCTTAAGTTTAAATGTTAATATTGATCCTGACTAGTAGTACCTTAATATTGAATGGTGACAGGGAAAATACTGTGTGGCCATTTTCTATCTTGTACCAATTGCTCAGTTTCAGATCTTTACAGAGGGCTTGGGTAGGATGGGGGAGTTGCTTGTTGGGTTTTAAGTAAAATCACACCAGAACTTCCCTATGTTGAAGACTGTCTTTCTAACATGACGATTTCACTACTTATCAGAGTGAGTTAGCCAGGATAAAATTTTGACTCAGTCATATATCCATTCCTCACATCCATCCTCGTGCCGTTTGCTCAGGTCCTGATCCAAAAAATACATGAACACGTGCTTTGTTCTGAGCACTGGAGAAATCCTGTCTTGTCTACAGGGGAAGCTGGGAGTAACAAACACCTCTGCATCTCAGGCAACCTATTAAGGTCTGTCAAGTCTGGAAACAAGTTTCTCAGCCAGGAAGCCAAATTTAACAATTTGCTCGATACACAAAAATAAATATCTCTGTACATCAGATGGCTATTGAGAGAATATTTTTCCTAAGAGAAGCAGCCGTTGAAGGAAGATGAGTAAGAATGTTAAGATATTCCCAACTGATTGTGTCCATTGAAGTATGAGTTTGTGAGGACCTTTTGCTACCAACCAGGTTGATGTAGAGCAACAAAATGGTGGTGCCTTTGTTTTAAAACACTTGAATCACTGCAGTGTTTCTCTGGACACTTGGATTCATATTTTTACCCCCATGCCCCAAAAGAAACGAAGCTCAAACAACAAGCCTGTTCCATTCATCAGTTACTTTCAGCAATCTTTTTGCAGAGGTAAATCATTCACTTTGAAGTAACTCCAAGGGATCCCACTGGTCAAGCTTTGTGTTGTAGATACCATTCATGGCCTTCAGTTCCTCCAACTCTTGTACTGGAGTGCAGGATGGAGCTCACCCTGTAGCACAGTAGCTTAAGCAGAAGATCCTATTCTGCTAGTGATCATGGATCCCTTGGAGCTCGGTTTGTCATCTTGCATTTTTTTTGGGTAGAAGTTAACAAAATAAAGCTCAGTGCTTTTGCCCATTTCCTACAGGTCCCTTACTACATAGGGAAGGACCTGAGGCTTTCAGCCACTACTAGAGAGTTTGATAAATTGACTTCCTCTCTTGCAGGGACCTCCAGGGCCCCCAGGCAGTGCTGGACCCCCTGGACCTCCTGGAGCACCGGTGAGAAAGCTTGGAGTTTTTTTGTTTCACATCAAGGAGAAGAAAAAACAGCTGGGGAGAATTTTAGGTCGTGCTTTTCCAAGGAAACAGAACTAGGGCCTCTGGCAATGTGTGTTTTCTCTTATATTTTCTCCCTGCAAAGCCACAGCTGGTCCTAGAGGACAGTTTCTCTGTGCTGAGCCTTGGAGATGAGTTGGTGCTCCCTGGGGATAAGGGAATGTCTACAGGACTCCCCACAGCAGAAACCTGACTGGCATCAAAGGGAAAACTGCACTTTGATTGAAAGCAGCCATCTCCAGTGGGGTTCCTGCAAAGGACAGAAATACTGACTTTTTTTTTTACTTCTGATTCCATTTTTCAGGGACTGCCAGGGGAGATTGGAGTTTCTGGTAAAACGGGACCACCAGGACCACCTGTAAGTGCTGAGGAACTGTTTAGCTCACCATTACCAAGCTCTCCATTACTTCAGATCATTTAAATCTCAAGTCTGCTTCATTCCCCATACCCTGTCTGCACACCAGGTTTTAACATGGGCTCCAACAATTCCACCTTTAATGCAGACATTAGTCTCTGGTGACTTTTGTGAATAAGAATTTTACCAGGTACAGCCCCACTGTTCCTACACAATGGGACTGTGATGTTTTCTTTATATGATACCTTTCAGAAGTCTTTGTGCATTTGACACAATACTGCTTTTCCAAACCTGGAATTTCCTGAATCAGGCCAAATAACTTGCAATTAAAATCTCAGATTTAGCAGAACATAGAAATTTCTGTTGGATCTTAAATCAAGAAAGGAAAATTATTCAATACTTAGTGCAGAACTGCCACCTACAGCCTGCAATGTTTGGGGATAGACTGACACTCAGAAAGGGAATAATCTTTTTCTCACTATTTTAAATACATTACAGGAAGTAATTGTATTTCTTATCCTATTGAACTATTCAGCCAGCATGTGCTGTGTAATTTAATTTTAGGAGTCTATGTACTATATAAGAAATTACCAATATTTAAAAGGAGAATTAGATATAAAAAAAGTCTTTATGGTTGTGGATGATAGAGACTTATAAAGAATAAGTTAAAATGTAAGTAAGATAAGTAAAAGTTTATTTAAAAATACACAGTACATAAGTGCTTTACTGGTGTTTCTCTGTAACAACACTGACATCCAGTGGTCATTCACTAAAACTGGGGTACGGGAAAAAGAGACAAGCAAATATGTGCAATGTGGGAATTTTTGTGTGTTGTGAGTCACAGTAGGAAAAAAAACGCAAAACAAAATGCATGAGGTGGTTCTTCTTTTCTCAAACTTAGGTGAGGGACAGGAGGGATGAACTGAGAAATATTATGCTGAGTTTGCTGATAACAATTTGAAGAACCAGCACTTACAGGTTATGATTTCCTCTTATTTAGGGGTTGCCTGGCAAAGATGGACTCAGTGGGCTTCCTGGGCTTCCAGGCCAAAAGGCAAGTGACACCATGTACACTGGGATTAAGCTGCTCACCTGGGCAGATCGCTGGGGTGAGCTACCAAGGGCAGGCAGGGAGGTGGACACATCTCCAGAGTCAAACACCCCCTCACCCATCGCACTCTGCTGAGCCACCAGTGAAGCTCCAGGGCAAAGTCAGCTTTGTGTGGTTGCACTGCCCTGAGTCGTGATGAAGATGGAGCTGGTTGTAAACACAGCAGGGAAGAGAGATCCTCTTCCAGTCTTCAACTACTATATCCTATTTGGCCATCATAGCTCAGCATTGCAAGCAAAGAAGCTTCTACTGCCATTCTGGAAATCCAGTGACTCTGGCAAGTCAAGGCACGTATCCAAGGCACGAAGACGAACAAAGAAATGTAGCAGGCTCCAGAGATATTAATTTCTTTCTTCCTTGAACAGCTGGAGAGAAGAAGTGCCATCCCCCTAAACTATCTCTTGCTCTTCGTATCAGAAAGATGGTTCTTTATTATGTTTTACTTCTTATGTCCCACTTGAAAGCTCCTCTAAGTGACAGAATGGGATGAGTTGTCTCCTCCGTTGTCTCTGCAGTAGGAGAAGGGAGATGGGAGATTTGGAGAGAGGAGATTTAGAGATAAAATACACTCTGGTTGACCTGCCCTCCCTACACAAATAAGGGTCAAAGAAATGTGCCATATTATGACAACAAAGTCCCAAGTTGGCTTGGGGATGATGATGCTATATTGGATTAAGGACAACAGCTCTTAACCATCTATTGCCTTGGATTGCATTGGCAGCAGTGTGCTTGCTTCTGATACTTGAGCCCAGGTCTAGCAGAGTCCCCAGCCACCATTTATTGATGAGTAAAGGCGAGGAATTTGAAGCTCACAACATACTTCTAATATTAAATAAAATTTGGATTTTATCTACAGCCCTTTGTAATACTTACTGTACTTCCCAACCACTGCAGCCTCTGCTGTCCATGCTGACATCACTGGCAAAGGAAGATAAATTTCAAAGTATTTATGTAATGGATTCAGTGACCAAGATCCCAGTCCCAAAATTATATTTTTTTTTTTCAAAACACTTTCTAACTGCATATAGTTTGAAGAAACTGAATGGAGGTGTTGTTTTTCAGATAATTCACTGTGAGCATCTTTAGTATAATAGTGGTTCACTTTGTGTTATTCTAGAAGTTTTCCAGTAGGGTGACAGTGCTGCAGATGTGATTGTACTGGAAAGGAAATACATTCCAGGAAGCATATTTTCACATAGCTCCATTTACACCCTGAGGGTGTTTACTGAGGAGTTGAGTTAAAAATATTCCTTACCATTGTGTACAAACATGCTGCACTACCAGAGGAGTTTGAGTATTGACTTCTCGTGTTCCTTGCAGGGAGAACGAGGGGAAAAGGGTGAGGAAGGCTTTCCTGGAAAAGCTGGCCCTAAGGTAAGGAATTTTATTTTGTAGTCTGCTCTTGCCACCGAGTCAATCAGTGTGTGATTTTGGAAGGTCTTGTGCTGAAGTCAGAGGAATCTTACTCTCCTGAAGTTGGAGGCACAAGTGAATGAGCAGATGAGGCTCATTGCCTTTCAGAGTTCGTGGTGTTCTGAAATACCAAACCCTATTTTACGCTACTCTCTCAGGCCTAAGTGTGTAGGGAGATCTGACCTGGACCTTGTGTTGGCTCCCTGTGTTCTGCATTCCCAAGCCATCAAAAAGGCAATTTCAGTGCCTTATGAGATGTTGGTAGAACAACATGGGCCAGGACAGTAGGGGAAATATTTTAGTAATGAGAAAGTGTTCTTACCAAAGTGTTCTTACCTTACAGTGCTAAAATTTTGCTTTTGTTTTTCTAGGGTGAACCAGGGATCCGTGGCCAGCCTGGCGAGCAGGTGAGCAGGAAAAATTAGTCCTAAGAGAAAGGTCTACCTGTCAGAGCAATATAAAGTGACCACATGCAATAACAAAGCCATTTGCCAGTGACAAGACCTGTGCATGTCATTTGTATCTGCAATTGAAGATGCAGCAGATGGGGGAATGAGACTCATGGTTAGAATGAGTAAAGCAAAAAATTTCAGAACAAAAATGTGTAAAATCCAACTTTTCATTATATCCTGGGAAGATGAAATCATCTTATTCCTGGTGGATAGGGAAGAACAGGAAGGTGAAGGAACAGGAAGAACAGTGAAGGCTTAACAGAGCAAGAGGAAATGGCCTCAAGTTGCCTCAGGAGAGGTTTCAGTTGGATATTAGGAAAAATTTCTTCATAGGAAGCATTGTCAAGCACTGGAACAGACTGCCCAAGGAATTGGTAGAGTCACTATCGCTGGAAGTGTTCAAAAAATGTGTGGATATAGCACCCTAGGACATGGTTTAGTGGTGAACACAGTGGTGGTGCTGGGTTGATGGTTGGACTTGATCTTAGGGGTCTTTTCCAATCTTTATGATTCTATGATTCAATAATTGAAGGAATAAGGCTCCAATCCTGAGGTACGAATTGAGGTTTATTGGTATAAGGCACTTATTTAGTGAATAACAATTACACCACCCTGTGAGTGGGGACTGTTCTGCTTCTATGCCAAAATTCCTTATAATCGACCTGATAGGAATCACTCATTTCAGAGAAAAGTATTCTCACCTCCCATCCCAAGTAAGAGGAGATCACCAAGGCAAATTACTCCTCAGGAGCACTTGCATCAGGCTCCAAGGGAAGTGTACCCTTCCCTGGTGTCTTTTCACTGTAGCTGGGCAAACAACCTGCCAGGTTTGCAGTTTCCAGGCAGGCTTGGCTCCAGTGCAGCAAAGGGTCAGACCCCAACCAGAGCACTGCCCCTTGGTCAGAATTGCCTCTCCACACAAGGCTGTTTTGAATTCTAACATCGCCTTCCAAAACACTTGCCCCTTCTTCTCTGTAGCATGGTGTTCTCCACACATTTCATACATGGTCTCTTTTCTGTCACCTCAGTCATAAACTAGATTACTGAGCAGTGCAGACCCTTAGAGGACTTCACTTTGTATATCCTCTGAATTTTGACAGGAAACAGCTCATAGGAGGTGTGTTAGTGTTGTTTCTTCAATCAGTTGTACCCCATCCTCCAGAGAACCTTCTACACTACATTTCTGTGGTTTACAAATGAGAACATCATGTTGGCCTGTGTCACGTGTCTTACTAAAAAGATGCATCATACAAATTATTCCTTCATATCTACTTGGTTATCTTGTCAAGGGAGGGGACAGGATGGGTTTGATATGAGTAGTTCTTAACAAATCCATGTTGGCTGTTTCGTATTATCTGTCCTTGAACTCATACAGACTCACTGATGGTTTGCCTCAGGGCCTTTTCAGAGGCCAAATTTACACCATATGTTTTTATTTTCCCTCCAAATTCTCCTTTTCTCTTTCTTTAATGTTAGGGCCTCTGATTGTTGTCCTGATCTCTGGTATCTTAACACTATTCCCATCCCTGGAAGAGCTCAAGGCCAGGTTGGATGGGGTTTGGAGCAACCTGGTCTAGTGGAAAGTATCCCTGCCCAGGGCAGAGGGGTTGGAACTAGATGGTCTTGATGGTCCCATCCCAAAAAAAAAACATTCTGCTAAAATTCTGTGCTTCCATGATCAGCCAGGACTCTGCAGTGGGTCTGAAAATCACCACTCCCTCTGTCACCAAATGTCATTATCTTTAAAATTCTCCCATCATCATCCTAACGTTCCTACTCATCCTCAGCCACCACAGCACCTTGATTCTCACCTGATTTTGTCTGCAGACTTATTTCACCTATATTATGATAATCGTTTGGGCCTTCCCATACCTGAGATACTTGTTTTTAAAGCAGGGATCATCTTTTCTTAGTTCAGCTTTTGTACAAGATTCAGTGAATTTGGGTCTTGGCCATGACTGAGATCCTTTGTGATTTCACACTACAAAACGCAGAGAGCAGAATAATTATAAATAGGAAACCACATGGCTGTTTTCAGACGACAAACTGGGTCAACTGGGAGCTAAATTTGAGAATATTTGATATATTTAGGAGAAACCACATGACACAGAGATCGTAATTACTCCAATAGCAAGTATCACAAAGCAGAAAATCAAAGGTAAAGGTTCAAATGGAAATAAATCTGAATGTGCAAAAGTGCATCCGGAGAATTTTAGATCTGTTCTTCAAGTGACATCTTTACTGTTCAGATTAATACAGTGCAGTTTTTACATTTCCAGACTACACGAGACCATTAAAGATGAAAATAAAAGTTAGAGTTAATTTCTTTAGCTGATTTTATTTGCTTCCTTGGTCCTGCTACAGAGTGACACAAAGAAAAATGTCCCAAATTTCATGACATCAGTTAACAGGCGAAAAGGAGAAGTCTTAACTGCTGTTTTATGTAATGATTTTCAAAATAAGGAAATTATTTGATAATCAAAATAGTCCCATTATGTCTCGGAAAACTATATCTATAATCAATCCCTTGAGAGAACCAGGGCAGGGTCTGCCCTACAGCATTCCAGCTTTCACAAACTTCTTTTTCTTATTTCCAGGGCGAAGCAGGTTTACCAGGTCATCAGGGTTTACCTGGACTGAGAGGAGAAAAAGGAGACCAGGTGAGTGACTTTGAGGCACAGCTTCATCTTTTTTTGGGCTGTTTGGCATCAGGATGACTTCTCTTGAATGCCCCTAGAAGATTTTCTCTCGGTGAGATTGCTGGGGTGAACAGCTCGTGTGCACTCAGTGAGGTCACCAAGTAACCTTTCCAAAAAGGAATTTCCTACCTAGTGACTGTTCCTACTTGCAGCAGAGGTGCTAATGAGCAGTGTTTATCCTAAATGCAGAAGGCTGTGAGTGATGCCATGCTGACTGTTAGGCAGTAGAAGAGGTACCCTATTCTTTAGGACTCCCTTTCAGAAATATCTGCCCTATTTAAGAACAGCAACGATTTTTGATAACAACAAAAATCACAATTCCCCTTCTCACTGAGCTTTGGAGAAAGCTACAGGTGGCTTGATTATTTTCTGATGGTCTAAATTCCACCCACATCCTGGTGTCTACTGATTCCCCTGGCCAGCTCCAGACCTCTGAAGGCATCTACATACCAGGAAATATTTGCATCAGAGGCCACACAGTAAATTTAGCCATGTAAGTGAGGTCTGCACTCCTGAGAGCTGACCACACTCTTGAATATGATCAAGAAGGATAAAAAATCAGTTATTTCCATTTAGTTTGTTTCATTATATACATTATAGAGCATAGGACATAGAATATATTCCTTTGGAAGTGTTCAAGGCCAGATTGGATGGATTTTGGAGCAACCTGGTATAGAGAAAGGTGTCCTGGCTCATGACAGGTATTGAAACTTCATGATCTTTGAGGTTCCTTCCAACCCAAACCATTCTATGATTCATTCTATATATAATACTATAGAAATGTAGGTCAGATAACTCCAATTTGAATGCAGAATAAATGCACTTTGTGTATGCATTTTGAGGAGTATCCTATCATCCTTGTTCAGTATTCCATCTGAACCCTTCACGTTAAGAAGGCCAGGTTACCTTGGCAAAATAGTAATATGAATATCCACTTTAGGTCTTAACTCTTATTCTGCTACCTTTCTTGTACAATAGGAAAAAAATTTGTTGTTCTTTTGTTGGTTTAGGGGTTTTTTTGTTGTGGTGTTTTTTGGTTTTGGGGGGGGGGTTGGTTGGTTGGTTGGTTTGGTTTTCGTTTTGTCTGTTTGTTTTTTGTTGGTTTTTTGTTTTCATTTGGGTTTTTTTGTTTATTTTGTTTTTAAACTACATTAGGCAGTAGGATCTTCTACAAGCAAGTTATTTTAGGTTTGGTACTTTCCTTTCCGAGAACTCAATTTATTTTCATTGGTTTTGAAAATAATGTGGTTTTATGAAGCCATCTTCAAAATTTCACACTTTTAATTGCTTTCTCTAACTCTTGAAAGACAGGTAAGATAACTGAAAGTTTAAAATATCTTGGTGGGGCTGATGCAATCAAATAAAAATATGCATATTTCCTACTTTAATTTCCCTGCTTTTAGGGAGAAAAAGGAAGAGATGGTTTCCCAGGAATGAAAGGTGAAAGGGGAGAAAAGGTAAGTCATTAAATGAATATTCCTTAGACAAGAAGGAAAAGAAATGAGGGGGCAGAGACAAGTGATAGAGGAGAGTATCTGAGAAAGATCAGAAACATTGGAAGACTTTTAACTGAGCTTTACAGAGAAGCAGCTAAAATATCTGTGTGTGGGATGGAGGCAATCATTTACTGAGCAATGCAAGCTGATGAAATTAAGGACAAATTCTTTATTCAAGGAAACTTTATTTTATAATTGGCTGATATACAGGACCCTGGAAATAAAGTCTAAAGAATTTTTCTGTGCCTGCCTGAAGTGCGATAGAACAATAATTAAAGGAACAGTCTGGGCTTCTGCCATCGAAAGAATATTAATTTTAGTGAAATGAGAGAACTAGACAAAGGTAATGTCCACCAAAATTTACATTTAAACCCCGTGAACATGAAGGTGAAGAAGAAGCACTGACCTTGCAGATGCTTGTGGATGTATGGCAAAAAAATTGCCTTCATTGTAGTGGCAATAGCATCTAAAATGTGGGTACCACTTCCTTCTTTCAATCAAGATCTTTGATCAAATTTCATTTAAAAAGCAAATTAGCTCCATATCCTACACTGGACGGGATAAGTTTAGAAATGAACTGTGAAGTCAGGTCAGTGATAAGATCATACAGTGATAAAGTCAACAAAGTGAGAATCCTGCATGCAACAAAACAAGGACAGCAGAATTTCTGACCAGAACACTGAGGTACATTCCACTCATGAAAGAAGTGCACTGGGATTTTCGGTGTCACTGACCTGGTGGGTTGGGTTACATCTCATCTGGTAATGCTGCATCTTCTAACAGGTAATGCTGAGTTTTATTTGGGCATCTTTTTATATCATTAGTTACATTTTTCTCCTCTCTCCAGGGTGACACAGGCTCCCCTGGACCACCAGGCTTACCTGGAACTGTAAGTAATAATGTGTTCAGTGCTATAACAGTAATTCGAGGCATCATCACATTTCCTCTGCACAGATTCCTCAGAAACAAATCTTTTCAAATTACTTACTTCTCTGCAGGAACTTTAGGACCTGTTTGCTCTGAGATTGTCTCCCTTTGCAATATCAGGGTGCATTTAGTCTTTCTATTTTTGGGAGAGGTTGTGCCTTCCTTTACTTCTTTGCAAACAGCAAATTTTTAATACCCTTGCCTTGTGATAGCACTTAAATTGATTTGTTTAGGAGCTGTGGGAGCTGTCTGAAGATCTGAAAACAGGGAGTACATTCCTGCAGATTTTCCAGGGTGAGCTAGATTTTTTTCCCCACTGGGATCTCAGGGTAAGACTGGTTCACTTAACGAACCAGTAAACAACAGCTCATCTTCCTGGGGAACAATTCATCTTTTTCCAGGAAGAGCAAAGGGTTCCACTTCTCACTGACATGAACTTTTGGGCTGGAGCATTGAGCTGCAGAGATGCTGCAGCCCCCCAGAGCCTCCCTGCTGTGCTGTAACTCCAGAAAGATTCTCTCAGCCCAGATTATTCTGGGTTCAACACCTGATCCAACACACAAACCAGTCCCACCTGGCTGCACATACCCTTTCTGCTAATGAAAAATAAAAAAACCCAAAACAAACCAACCAAACAAAAACAAACAAACAAACAAAAACAAAAAATAAAAAAAAAAAAATAAAAAAAAAACCAGGCCACGAAGACACAAATTTATTGTTCTAAAGATGAGCCTGAAAAATTACTTTTGGGAGCCTGAGTATAATTACAGTGATGTTCACTGGTGATTGAACCAGCAACCACTGAATGTAAATACACAAATCTCACGGTTCCCTCCAGCAAAATCTGAGTAAACAGCTTGGAATAAGCACTATCATTGCAACCAGAGGACTGATCCCAGTCACAGATCCACCAAAAAAATGGCAGATATCTGCTCATTATCTCTGCTCACCACAGCTGGATACAGCTGCCACAGATTATGGAGAAAATTTGAATCAAGGTCTGTTGGTGAAAGTCAAGTGCCTTGAGACCTTCAAGCAGCAATGGAGGAGGTGTTAGAATTTATTTCCTGACATTGATCTGTGCCAAAGTGTGCTTCCTGTAGGAAAACTCCACATGTATCACACAAGAATGACTCAGTAACAGCATTAAGGAAAAATCAGTAAAGGTGGAGAAGGCAACTCACAAACACAGCATAGCATGGCTAGACACAGAGAAGACATGCCTGACTGCTCAAGTTCCTGTGTTTGTAAAGAAAAATAATTTCTGTTTCAGCTGTTAAAAGCAGGTGATGATTTTGACATATCTTCAGGTCTTCAAAAACTATTTTTTCTACCTAGTATTATCAGCTTTGAAAAAAAATACTCTTTCTACAAAACTTTATCATTATTTTGTGGCTAGTCCTTCAGAATGACTATATTTTCCCTAAGAAAATGATGTTAAGATGTCGTGTACATAGTGCAAAGCAGAGGGACAACACACCAAGATCAACCTCAGTGTCAGGAAACTTAGTAATGTAGAAGATGAGTCCAAGTGGAAAAGTGAGATGGAGATCACTAACAGTAAACTTGATAAAAAGGTCAAAATTTTTTTTTGTTTGTTTGTTTTGTTTTGTTTTTTGTTCCTAGCAGTGGGACCTACAGCATATTTCTGAGTTTATGCTTGTATTTCAAACACTCTAGGAAATGTCGGATATTTGTGGGCTTGTTTCCAAATAGCCAGATGTTACAATGAGTTGCTCATTTATAAGCCTACTTGGTGGATGTATGGAATGTGTAATCTGTAATGACAAGGAGAACACAAGCTATTGCATTTCAAGAAAAAGGGGCAATCCTTGACATTCTTTTTCCTGTTCCAGACAGCCTTCTTCACCCCACACCCCAGGATTCCTGTAAGTAACATCTTTAATAAACATGGCCTTTGGTTATCATCTCTTGTATTTGATAGACACACAGCATTTTAGTGTTTTCTGAGTTATTTAAATGCTTTCAGTAAAGAACTCAGCTTGTGTCTGGTTCTGTGTATTATCTTCACCATTGTAACCAGCCATGCTGAGAAGTCCAAAGGTGTTCTGGTAAGAGCATCATTTAAGCCAGTGGTGCCTGTAAAACAGCTGAATGCTATCCCAGCCTCTTAAATCAAGTTCAAAATGAAGTTTTATTTCTCACTTGCAGCACATATTGGGAGATAAATGACCTCACATGGTCTGTGAATAAATTTGTTACGGATCAGGAGGTTTTAGGGATGGCAGGGGTGGGCTCTAAGAGTGCCATTAGAAAGGAAAGCATATATGCCAGGTTCTTCAGGGGCTGAAGGAGGAAATAAGGATGTGAGGTAGTACTGGAAATGGAGACAGGATTTCTTTGGTTCCCTTTTTCCCTTGGCTCATAGCTTACACTTACATATATATATATATATGTGTGTGTATATATATATCTATATACATACATGTATAGTACACTAAGGAAACGTGCAGAACAATGACATCTTATATGGTCTTTGTAGTGCTACAGTCACAGAAGGAGTTGTTTCTTTTGCTTTGAGTGCACTGCTTTTGTAAATGAGCTGCAAGGCAGTAAAGAAGAAAAGACTTGAAGTGGATCAGCTGGCCAGTTTGCTGGGATTTCTCCATGTACAAAACCAATGTGGTGACACCTTCCATAGCACAGGTCTGCACTTAGTACTGAGAGCTTTGGGAGGAGAAGGGCAGGTAAGGATGGTTACCTCTGACTTTCAGGTCTATAAATTAAAGAGTCAGAAGGTGGTGATAAGCCTTAGGAGAGCGTCATGGGTTGTGTTATAGAGTGGCAGGACCAGCAGGGTGCTGAAAGTTGTCATGCGCTCTCCAGAAACCAATCCTTGCCGTTACTTCCTGTTGAGTGTGTGGTGTATAATACCAGGGAACTTTTTCGTATTTATTTAGGCTATTCAGTTAGAATCACGAAATATCCTTGGGGATGGGGTGAGAGAACCACAGTGGTTGTCAGGTGTGATGCCTGAAAAGAGGCAAAAGCAGTAAAAGCTCCTCACTTTGCCTTCTGTCTCCCCCTGCATCTGGACAAAGCTGAGCCCCCACTGCATGTACTGTCCTTTAGGTGGCACAGAAATTACAAAGGCATAATTGAGACTACAGGGGACACTGCCAAGAGCAGTCATGGAATCTGTAAGCCCTGCTCTGGCCCAGGTTGATGGCAGCTGTTACCTGTCACTATCATTTCTGTGCACTGATCTGTAGGTAGGAAGTGGGTGGCAGTGGATTCAGACCAACTGCCAGTGGGCAGCACTAAGAGACAGTGTTAACAGCCCAAGCAGAAAGTATTGACTTGGCAAACTTGGAAGGACTCACAGGCCGATTTACTGGTGGGTTGGGTTGATGAAAGCTAATTGTATCCTGTATATATCAAAAACAGCACGACCATCAGGTCAAGGGAGGTGATTCTACCCCTCTGATCTGGCGAGACTCCTCCTGGAGTGCTGAATCCAGCTCTGGGACCCCCAACATAAGAAGGACATGGACCTGTTGGAGAAAATCCAGAGGAGGATACAAAGATGATTAGAGGGCTGGAGCACCTCTCCTGTGAGGAAAGGCCGAGACAACTGTGACTGTTCAGCCTGGAGAAGATAAGGCTCCAGGGAGACCTTGTATTGCCTTCCAGTACCTAAAGGGACTACAAGAGAGCTCCAGAGGGACTTTTGACATGGACATGTCATGACAGGACAAGGGGAAATGGCTTTAAACTAGCAGAGTAGGTATTTGGAAGTAGTTCTTCACTGTGAGTGTTGAGGAACTGGTGCAGATTGCCCAGAGAAGCTGTGGATGCCCTGTGCCAGAAGCGTTCAAGGGCAGGTTGAATGGGGCTTTGAGCAACCCTGATCTAGTGGGTGACATCCCTGCCTATGGCAGGGGGTTGGAATTAGATGATCTTTAAAGTTCCTTCCTATCCAAACCATTCTATGATTTTACAAAGAGATGCTTCTTCTACCCATGTCTGTGGCTGTTAGATTTTGCACTGCTGTGAAGATCACATATCAAGGAAGAAGTGGGAGAAAGAAGAATATTAAAAAAACTTCCATGCTTTACCTGTTGAATTACTTCTTCCCTCTGCAGTCTTGTTTTTCCTGGCAATATGTGTCCTTATTCCAACTCAGTAACACCATCCCTGCCTACAACTGTACTGACATATGTCTGTGCTTTGTTGTTCTGCTCTCTCAAAAGAGTTTTGGGACACGAAAGGTCATTACACAAAACAACTTTCAGGCACAACCATACAGATTTCCAACTTTGGACCCTTTTCTTGAGCCACTTGAGGTGGCCCCTGTTATCTTTCTGAGAGACACTAGATGGCATCGTGGGCTGCCTGGTTAAAAGTTGTTCTAACAGGGATGCTACTTGTAGAGAGAAATTCCTCCCGTTATTTACCACAGATGATAATATTTATTCATAATGCATAATAAATGCAAGTATAAGTAGTATTTATGCAGATACATTTATTTTGTCTGTTAGAGAATCATTTGAAAATGGACTGTGAATTCCCAGGTGTTGCAGAAATGATTGGCAAATAGCTGATGTGAATAAAATTCAAGCTGATTTGTCTGGCTCTGCATTTTGACTGATCACTATTCCTTGCATGTATATGTAGCTAAAATCACTGATGTTCCTACTCTTCCTTGATTGCATAATTGAAATACTTTGTATGATAAATAATGAATAAGTAATGATTGCTGTTGCCTGAATACATATGTTCATATCAATATATAAATGTGAGTATTTGTGTAGTGCCTGGTTTATTCCAGCTAGTTTCATAATTCTGTGCTTTCCTTTTCAATTTACAAAAAGCAGAAATATGGATTTATTGATTATTGTGCTAGAACTCAGGACAAAGCTGATGAACTTCTGTCTGAAAGCATCTTCAGTTTACTGTAAGAAGGAAGAACAGGAATAAATTAATCCTATTAGCCAGTGATGGTGGTGCATGAAATAACGTACTGACATTGCAGGAGGGAGTGGAAGCTGCATGGAGATGTTAATAGAACCAGAGATCAGGAATAGCTGCATAGTGCACACCTCTGGAAGTACTCAAGATGAGACCCTGAACACCTCTCTTATAAGTGGGATAGGAAGCTATCTGTATATGGGATCATACCCTCAGCTGTAGAATGACATGTTTTCTGTGAGGCAAAAAATTTCTCCTTTTAACTACACATTTTTCAATTATTATCACAACAGAACAAGAAGTCTGGACAGGGGTCTCCAGGTCTTAGTGTGGGATGTCAGTTTTGATTCATCGACCTTAAAGTCCTTTGCAGAAGCTACTCTGTGATAAATGGATAGCACTGAAAGAGGCCTCTTACCAAACAGGAGTGGTGACTTCCAGGCATGGAAACAGCCTTTCTTTCTCTCTTTGTCTTATTGTTTTGTATCAGGGGGAACCTGGACCAAAAGGGGAGAAAGGAGATCGAGGAACCAGTGGAGAACCTGTAAGTACAGCCAAGTACTTCTTTAGCTGATTTTGAACTTTTTAGCAATAAGAGGACATGGGAGCTGCCTGTTTGGAGGGAGAGGGTGGGACGTGCTTATTGCATATTGGGATACCTCTCTCATCAGAAATAGCCCCAGTGGTTCTTGTCTTTGTACTGGGCTACGGCCCAGCTAAATTGTGTGTTTGGCTACTGCATTTTTATTCTGGATTGCTCTCGTTCTGGAGCTTCCACGAGAGACAGAGTCCTGTGCAGTCACAGCTTCTGTAAAAAGCACTCTTTCCTCTCTCAGTGGGAGGAGGGAGAATCATCTCCTTCTGCTCATGAGAAGAAAGGACCAGTTTCCTTCAGCTCCTTCACCTCTCACTTTGTTTTTGCAGGGATTACCTGGGGTCCCAGGTAAACAAGGTGCCCCAGGAGCTGCAGGAGTCCAGGTAAGAGGGCCCAGCCTCGAAGAAAATCTTTGATATGACCAGAGAGGGGTGCCCTCAATGTGTATATCATTGTAAACAATTCTTCCCCTATGCACCTGCAGCCCATTTCTTCTTTGTCATTGCTGAAAGCTCAGGGACTTCTGTAGAGGTATTTACTAATGCCAGGCATCAGGAGGAAAATCAGCTCAGGAATATGGTACTTTTGTAGCATGATCAGTTTTTTCCGAGAAACTTCTTCCAACTTCATGATCCTTCAAGAGGGCAGCTTGTGCTGGTGCCACAGGTCTCCCAGATGTACTGCAGTACATCATCAAATCACTGCAGAACTGTCAGATTCAAGCTCAGTCCATTTGAACTTGAGTGAACTATTGCTCATGTGAAATGATTGTATAGTCTCAATCATCTTCTAAATATTTCTTCGGTCACACATGTTATTTCCAGTCATCACTAAACTATTTCCATGTCAACATGGGGAGGTGTTCACTCTGCCTTCATGTGTGTTGTACCCCAGTCATATAATCAGCAATATTTGGGCATCAACAGCTTAAACAGGTTAACAGCAGTCTTAGCATTTTGCAGGAAAACCTTAAACAAACTATAATACCATGTAACTTTTAACTAATACCTGCTAAATGGGGGAGGTTTCAGTGAGTACAATTTGTCCTGCCAAAATTCTTCAGAAAGGGCCCTGTGATAGGTAGGACTAGGACAAACCTCTGCACTGGGATCTATTTTGACCGTTTCTAAATTACTGATGTTTATATTTGAGAACTGCAAGCAAATCTTCCTCTGTGAAGGGAGATGATCGGAGTTCAGCTGGAAATGAAATAGCTGGTAGGCCTGAGGATAGGAAGGAGTTTCACCCAGATAAATACCTGCAAGTTTCAACATCCTGTGCTGAGAAACAGCCTCTGAGCTGATCAGCCATTAGTAATTCTTCTTCAGTCTCTGGGTTTTATTCTTGCTGCACAGAGAACCGGGAGCTATTTCCTCAGCCGTTAACTCCTCTATGAGTTGGTTAACAAAAAAACATTGCCTAGTGCACTTTCAGGCATCTTGAAGTCTTTTTGGCTGGCAGGCAGTCCCCTCCCATGTCTAATCAGCTGGTATCTCTCTCTTCTTTTTGCACAGGGTGCAAAGGGGGAAAAAGGATCCCGAGGAGAGGCTGGAGCCCCTGGAGAGACTGTGAGTAACTGCTTCCCTTGCAGCATTTTTTCCTGGCAGTAGCGCTCCTGAAGGGACACTGAAGTCAATGCCTTCCAGCTTTGGAGTCCCAGGCTGCTTGGACACAGGGCACATCCTAATCCACGGCATTGCCTTTGGGCAAAAAGGCCCATCTACACCAAAGAGATCAATGCCTCAGTCAGCCCAGCTTGAAATTGTGCATCTCTTATTGGTGAAATCTCTCCTTGTCTAACAAAACTCCCTTTTCTGGGTGAGGTGCTGGTGGAGCTGATGACTGCACTGAGATATCAGCCCAGCCCAGGGGGGCAGCTGGAGCAGGGAGCTGCTCATCAGCAGCCTGAATTGCTTTTTGATCACGGTTGCTTTTAGGCTTCCTTGTCAGTTGTGATTTTTTTAATACCAGCTCATCCAGAGGACTCATACCACAGCCCTTTTTGAGATGTGTTGTAGGGAGCACTGCTGTTGCCTGGCTTTGTGCTAAGGAACAGTAAAGGATTCCAGTCCCTTTTTATTATTGTGAGAGCACATAAGACCTTTGTGGCTGAATAAGAGGCCACAGACTTTCTTTGCAAGCAGAGAAGGAAGAAAGACTGAGGAACTTTTTGAAATAGTGATTGAGAGAGAGAATGCTTGTGATTAGGAGAAGGAGGGAATAGGAGATCCAAATTATGCATCTCAGAGCACTGAAATTTCTTCTTCCACCTTTGTGTTCATGGTTTTTCTTCCTAGGCTGGTGCTTAGATGTTAGAGCATGGTGTGAATAACACCAAGCTTGTAGGTTTGATCCCTGTATGGGCCACTCACTTAAGAGGTGGGCTTGATGATCTTTCTGGGTCCTTTCCAATACAGAATATTCTGTGATATTGTCCCTAAGTGCTTTGACCCTAAACCCTGAACTGCCTATTACCAGCTCTCTTTCACTCTTGATTGTAGAACTCATTAGTACTTTTGGGGAGGAATATAAAACAATAAAGGGCAAAACACATCCCCCTTCCACCAAAACTACCCATTGGTTTTGCTTCTTTATATATCCTCCTGACGAGGAGGATGTTAATGATGTGGAAATGCAGATATACACAGGCACCTTCTTTTGCCATCCTTTCACAGACTGCCCCTACTGCAAGTGTTTCTACCAGCTCACAGATCAGCAATTGTAAATGACACAGAAACGAGGAAACCTTTAAACCTCTTCTATGAGGAAAGGCTGAGAGAATTGAGATTGTTCAGTCTGGGGAAGAGAAGGCTCTGGGGAGACATTAGAACCCCTTCCAGCACCGAAAGGGGCACTGCAAGGGTCTGGAGAGGGACTTTTAATAAGGGCAGGGAGTGATAGGACAAGGGGGAATGACTTAAAGAGAAGAGAAGGTTTAGATTAGATACTAGGAAGAAATTCTTCACTATGAGAGTGGTGAGGCCCTGGCACAGGTTGCTTAGCGAAGCTGTGGATGCCCCATTTCTGGAATTGCTGGAGACCAGGTTGGGTGAGACTTTGGTCAACCTGGTCTAGTGGAAGGTGTCCTGCCCCTGGCAGGGGGTTGGAAATGGATAATGTTTAAGGTCCCTTTTAACCCAAATTTATGATTTTATGAAATAGCCAAATATAGACTGGTAAACCCAAATATAATCTCTATGGAGACATAAATCAACAACTCCAGTGTCCCCCATGAATTTTTAGGGGCACACATGGGCTTTCTCACCCTACAAAGCTTTCATCTGCAAATGGGAAAGACCTGTAATCCAGATCTGTACACTCTCAATGGTTTGGGATGTTCATCTGTTTAGTGGAAACGAATGTTTTCAGGTTTTGTTGCCCAGAGCAAAGAAAGGTGGAATTGTCAACAAGGCATATTTTGTTGACCTAGATTTTTTTTATGATAAATCAACAGAGTTTCCTCTGTTCTTATGGTGTTTCTGGCCCAGACATTTCTTCCTGCATCTCAGCTAGATTTAGGATTTATTTTGGTGGAAGGTAGCTTTAAGCTCCCAAAGACAGCCTTCATCCCTTTTTTATTGTTTCATTCTTCTTTACACTAGAAAGTTTCTCACAAAGATGCTATTTTTTGCCTTCTGCTTGTACAACACCCTGTCTGACATGAAATCCAATCTCCCTTAGAACATCTTGTTCCTATGGTGATACAAGTTGTGACTTACATATGTACACACACTTCATTTTCTCAAAACAGGGTGTGAGTGGACCAGCAGGGCCCCCAGGCCCAAGAGGCTTGCCAGGAAATGTGGTATGTATGCACCAGTGTATTTGTTTTCCCATCTGTGTCCTGATTTCTTTATTTAATGTGTTTAGTTTTCCTCTCCGTGGGGATCACTATCAGGTTAAAAGGCTGTGTTTCATTACACTAGTTTCTTATGGTTGAACTGAAGGATCTGGAGGCACCTGGGAATGGTGTATCCATGAAACATCTCATATTCATTTTTAGCAGCATGGAGCTGCTTCATTCCTAACCAAAATGTCAAAAGTGATTTTTGCTGCCAGCTCTTTGAGAGAAGAATTCCAATGTTTATTGCCTGTCTGGTTTTGTTCTCTTTGCCTTGATTTCATTTGTCCTTTTCTGTTGTAAACATGACTTCTTGATACAAAAATAGCACGGTAAACTCCCCTGTTTGTTATGAAAGCATGAAGGTGTTTGATCCTACAATTAGAGCCTTCAAATCAATGTGGTGTCCCCCTTACCTCAGTAGATATTCATCACCATTATTAAGTTGTGCATGATAAAACTTTTCATGTTTGCTAAAAAATCTTCGGACTAACTCTAATCCCAGCTCCACTAGCGTGATTTTCTTTCTAGTTCCTGGGGTTCTCTGGATTTGGCCTGGAGCAGATGAAAACCACCATTTAGACCTCATGATATAATGTATTAGGGCACAGTGGTTTAGCACAGAGGACTCTTTGAGCCAGAGTTTATTACCTGAGAAATCCGAGACAACCTAAATTGCCTTTCTACTAATTGTTAAGATACATTTGATTTAACTGTATCAATTTAGTGATTTAATTTCCAACTGAGAAGCGATATTGAAAATGAAGACTTTTTTCAATTTCATATTCCTTTAAGCAAACTTCTATATCAATAATACCAATATATTACCTATAAAAGCTAATATAGGAGGAAACAGTTTTTAGTGGCGCAGAAAGGAAAATTATTATCACATCCATTCTGAGGTCAATCCAGTCTTAATGGTGCCAAGACATGATTCCACGTCTTAAAATGGAGTACCACTCCAAAATGTGTTTTGGTGAGTTAGGAAGTTACAGTATCTAATTTAGAGCTCTAAATCATCTATATTTTGACATGGAATCCTTTGAGAACTGCCAAGATGTGAAAAGGATTGAAAACTGAAATAGAGGATAAAATGAACATAGCTATGTTTCCCAATGCTTGGCTTTGGAGAGCAGTAGCTATTAAAAAAAAAAAAATATTGGGAGGGTTTTGGCTCCTCTGATGATTGGGGGGTTGTTTGTAATGGATCAGGAACTGCTGAGGGTTTCACAAAATTAAATAGAAAGTTAGTAGTAGAAGCAGAATGCACAAATCTAGGATTAGCTCTATTTCTGCTTTTGCTGCTGAGCTCCCCTTTGTATTGAAAAAAATCCTCCTTTAAGGACCTGGCACACATCTCTTCTGTGGTGTTCTCTGGATTACAGGTTGTCTGTACTGGGAAATGTAGAGCTGATACTAATCCTTGAGATAGATTGTACTGAACCCACAGGTCTACCTCTTTGCTTTAGGATCAAACACTGCCTACAAAGAAACTTTTAAGCTTTAAACTTCTTTTCTCTTCAGGGTGTGCCTGGAGGCCCTGGACTGCCAGGGAAGGCAGGAGAAAAGGGGGAAAGGGTGAGTTTGTTCTTTGATGAATTTGATTCTTTTTTTGGGGGTACATTTTAAGTAAGTGGGACAGAAGCAGTCTGAAGTGGGAAATTATTTCATAGGTTAGTGTACAGTTAAGACACATGGGCTCATCAGATCATCTTGTCTGAACTCCTCTATTACGTGTGCTCTATGGTTTTCACCCCGTTGCAGCTTTATAATTTACATAATAAACCACAGACATACAACTGGATAGAGTGAAGCCACCACATTTTGAAAGGAAGACTTTCTGCCGTTCTCACTGCCTGACAAGAGCTGGCATTTGGTATTTTAAGAAACTCCTGTTCATCATTGCAAATCCAAAGCTGGAAGGAAAAGTGTTTTTCATGATTAGAAAAGAGAGTTCTGCTTTTCTGATAAACTGCTACAACTGTACCATTAGTTCAGCTTTCCAGTGCTTTTTTGCTTACCCTTTGCCTACCTTGCCTCACTCTTATGTCCCATCCCATGGGCTTTCTGAGGTCAGGGGTTGGTGATTTGGTCATACTTTGCACCCTGTTCCGAATAGTGGTGTCCTGGTCTTTGTTTGCTGGAGTAGGAATGATTAATCAGAAAAGTGGCCCCACATTTGCATATATTTGGGGCTTAAAAGGGAATGAATCCCAGACCCTTCTGTCAAATCTTCTTCCAAATTACTGAGCTCCACCTCAGGGTCTTGCGGCGACCGAGGGTGCTCTCGTACAGTGTCATGGATGGAGTGAGAAAGAAGCAACAATAAATTTTACTGATAAAAGACACTGAGTTAACCAAGTTCAGTGGTAAATGCCACATTGGTTTAACAAGGTTCAATGCAAGTACTCTTGATTATTTACTGCATAAAGGACAGAGTCAGACAGAACTGTCAGGGAGACCCTTCCGTTGAGTCATGAGGTTCAGGAAGGATCCCCTTGTGCCTTAAACTCCTTCTCAGAGGGGAATTTAGGTGTGGCTGGATCGAGATTTAGTCACAAACTTCATCAACTTTTTGTGTAAAGGATTATATGTGTTCAGTCAATCCTTTATATCATTTACCTAAGGTTTCAAAATTTCAACATGCTTATTCCCAATTGACTTACTGAGTGTCTGATGTGCTAACATGGCAATTTGAGTTCTGTTTGAAGACTCCTTTTACTTTCCTTAAGGGAAATTACAAGTGCCTTGAGATTACTGAAGGAAAATACTTTCCATAACAGAGTGTTTCCTATTATACCAAAAGGAATCCAGATGAGAAAGCTAGAAAAAAATACATATCTTTCAGCCCCAGTGAATTACATGAGAAAGGAATGGTCTTTATTAGTCTACTAAGAGTTCTGATGGGCTGTCTTCTACAGGGTGATCCTGGAAAAGAAGGAAAAGTGGGCTTTCCTGGGCCACCTGGTGCACCAGGGCCTGCTGGAGAGCCAGGTTTGCCTGGGAAGGGTAAAGATGGAGCGCCGGTAAGTACAGCTGGCAAGCTTTGTGCTTGAGTGGTTCAATATGAGACAGACAGCCATGACTTCTGCAGGGGAGCAGTGGATTTACCAGAATCCATGAAAGGCCTGGCTGTGCAAAACGCCCCAGATCACAGCACTGCACCCAAAATGGCAGAGAGAACTAAAGCTGCATTTCTGAACACTGAACCCCTTTTGGTGTGCTGTGGTGGCCACTGAAAATAGAGACCTCCACAAGGAGCAGCCATTGACCTTGCGACCAGTGAAAAAAACTATTACCTTGGTGAAAGGTCCCTAAAAGCATTTGATTCTATCCAAGTTGGCAGATGATTTAATTTGCTTACGTGTTGTCAGTAATATATTGCCAGGATGGTGTGAGGTCAGGAGGGTGTGTGGGGGGGCACTTGCAGCAGGGACTCTGTCAAAGTCCAGGCTCCTGTTTGGATGGATGGTGACTGTTTTCTTGTTTTGCCTCTGCCACTTTAGGGGGAAAGGGGACCACCAGGCTTGCCAGGACCCTTCGGACATAAGGTGATCATGGACTTTATTGTGGAGTGCTACTCTTAATCCGTTGAACTGGAAAAAAAATTATGGTGAAAACACGGTCTTTTTTTCCCCTGGAAAGTAGTTTGTGAAGCTTTCACTCAAAAATGCAGTCCTAGACTTTTAGGAGCTTTCTTTCTCTGTTATTCCAGTATGTCTGTTGATGGAGATACTCAGATGTGAATTAGCTGTGTATACTTTGCACATTTAAAATTTCTTTCAGCATTAGGTGAATTCAACACAGACTAAGGGCTAAATGCACATTTTCTCAGGGAGACTGTGATTGGGGCCCTTTAATCCATACAGCTAGAGAGACATTGCATGGCTCAAGGATGATCTACTCTTGAGACCACTTGTCAGCCCCTCAAAGAGCACTCTTCCATAGCTTTCCTTCCCTCCACCTCCCCAGGAAGTGTGAATTATATTCCAGTGGGACCAAATAGTCCTGGTTTGCCCTCAGATATCATAGCTAAGGCAAAACCTAACTAGTTACAGAGGTTAATGCCACTAATTTCTTCTGCTGAAAGTATTTAATATTCCCTTATAAGTACACAGCAAATAGAGAAAGGAACAAACCAGCAAAAACCTTTGCTTCTGGGAGAATCTGGATTGTACTTGAATCTCCAAAAAAACACATCAGAAATTCCTCTCTTCAAAATGACTATGTCCTGATCTGGATTGGAAGAAAAATAGGATGTTCAAAGAGATTCTGTAAATGATATAAGGATTATAGCATTAGAAGACTCAATCCAACTAGGTCCCATACATTTGAAATACCCAAACTGCTATGAATATTTCTATTTTGTATAAATGCATTGTAGCCTGTTGTATATATCTTTGATGGTTCAGACCACACACTACACCCACAAAGACACACACAAATAGACAGAGAATTAATATAAAAGTCAGGAAAAAAACCACTAAAACAATCTCATAAAATATTCTATTCAATATCCACAGAAGAAAGTAAGAATCTTAAATGTGCACAGAAAATACTATTGAACCTTTTGTATTGAAGTTATCTTCTTGAATAAAATAACAGAGAAGGGATCTGCTGGAGTGCTTGAACTAATCAGAATATATTTTTTCTCACCATCCTTGCAGTATTTTTTCTTTGTAGTATAAGTTTAGTTTAAGAAGAAAGAAAGGGAAAAAATAGGAGATATTGCAGATTGAAATTTGGGTGGGCAGAATCCACAGGTAACAATTTTTGTATCATGCTTCCATATAGCTTGAAATAATGTCATAACAGATAACATAAATAAGATTCATTGTTATAAATTTACTGCAAACATGAGACCAAATCTTACACCTACAATGCAATCCGTAAAAGTCTTATTGATTTCTCCTTATAAATAGAAAACAGATGTTAAAGTCTTGTAGCTGAATTCTTTCTTAGCCCTCTGTCTGCAGTGTCCATCGACCAGAGTCAAGTTGTTTTCTCTGCTAATCAGGTTTTGCTTTGAAAGTTCTGTTTTCTATAGGGGAGGGCTCTCCTCTTGTAGTACAGTGCTCAAGAGAGAGTGGTAGAAGTGTTGACTTATTTTTCACCAGAAGAATTTCATACACTACTGTGAATAGGCCTATGCTGGAAAATGAAATGAGTAAATTAAGATGTAATAAAACCCCCCTGTCTTTCACAGATAAGTAATCTGTATTTAGCAATTTTTGTGGCTTACCCATCTACCATAGGAATACAGAGAGGCAAAAGCGTATTATAGTGCTCAGTGCTTCCCTAAGCCAAGGAGAGTTCCTGACACCCTGATGAAGTGACTGTCACTGAGTGTTCAGGAGGCATCTGGATGTGGCTCTTGGGAACATAGTTTAGGGGTGATTAAGGTGGTGCTGGGTTCATGGTCGGACTAGACGATCTTGAAGATCTCTTCCAACCTTGATGATTCTATGAAATGCTGGGGGTTGGATGCTGTGCGCTAAAATACATGAAAAACAGTTGCAGAGTTTGTGTTCCCAGTCACATGTGACGTGGCACACACTGATGTTGTGTGAGTGCTCTCAGAGGTGGGCTAGGGCTCCTGGGATGGAAGAAGACAGTTTTCTTGGGATTATGAGATGTTAACTGTGCCATGTCCCCATATTGCCACAGCCAGATATTGTTCCTCTGTGGGCAGAATCGGGTCAGGATGTATCAGTGCAACATTCTGTTGTACAACCTGATTGTATTTCAGCACATATTTCTCATCAGTGCATAAAACCTATAACTTCTTCCTTTGTTTCAGGGTGAAAGGGGAGCTCCTGGCCTCCCTGGACAACCAGGAGATAGAGGTGTGCCAGGAATCGGCCTGGCTGGACCCCCTGTAAGTAGCAGATCCTGCTGCAACCTGTAACAAGGTGGAAAATTACCCATTGCCACCTAGGGAATGTGTTGCCTGTGCTCAGCTGTGCCTGTGGGACATTTTACCTTCTAAAGGTGCAAATTTCAGACTAGTCCAGAGGCTGCCATTTGTGTATCAGATATCAAACATCTCTTTGTTGAGGGCTCGTGATGCATTCAGTTTTAGTTGAAACAGAGAGGCAGAAAAAGTGGTGTAGGAATTACTGGTGTCACTGGCTGTCATTCCTGAATTTTCTGCACCATCCAGACATGCTGGCTGTGGATGTGAGTGGAGATCTGTGCTGAGCCAGCAGCTCTGGTGTACTGGACAGGTATAACCTTGCTGTTCCCCTCTTTAAAGGGACGAGTGTGACACACGTGCCCACGTCAGTGACATAGAGACACTCTGATAGCAAAATACAAAATGAGATTGTTTTAATTGCTGTGTTCCAAAAGGGCCGTCATCCCCACAATCTCCCACAAACATTTAGTTAGTTGGACCTCATCTGGCTCTACCCTCACCTCCTGCATATTAGTAGGTCACAAGGTGTATCTGAGAGTCTGCTCTGGAAAATTTTGGATTGTCCTGTTTCTGGGGTTTTATCACTCCAGTACTTCTCATGTGCAACTCCTCTTGAGATGAGGGAGATTTGGGAGTGTTCTAGCTGTAGCCCTGCTCAGAGACCTCCAGATTTGCACTGAATTTGCTGTTGAAATATGTTTAGGAGGAAGCAATCTCTTTTTCTAGCTGTAATTACTAGAAGAGATTTGAAACCTTGCATTCTTTTATTCTTTTGCAATACCTTGTACATGCCATGATCCTGTACCAATCAGTAAATGTTTGGCTATCAATGTTCTGTTTATCTAGATATAAATTTCCCAATTAGTACAGGAAATTGCCTTGAAATGACAAGTCATATTGCTGGGTGGTGCTGACACTTAATATTTGCTTTTACCATGCTGAATTCCATCTAAGTTAAAGCAGACTGGGTCAGTCATGTTTCTCACTGTGACTGTGTCATGACCTTCATGGTCATCACAGGGTTACCAATGACTGAAGATTAGCTGAGTGTCATTTGTTAAGATTTATCTAAGCAGCAGTGGTGTTCCTGCATTTCTTAGTGTTCAGTCATTAATATTAAAACTAGAATTAAATTAGCAAATGAGTATCTGGCTTGTTTGAAAGTCACTAGCTTGTGGGTGGTTCTTAATTATAGATTTTTAGATTCAGTACAGGGTTAGATGAGTTTGCTTCTGCATCCTGATGTACACAAGACGACAAAGTTATTCTTCACTGGGGCTTTAACATCCTTGTATCCGTGAAAACAAATGACTAAGAACTTGACTCCAAATGCAGACATACCCTGTGTCACACCAGAAGATTGCTTTTTTTTTCTGTGTCATTGTTATTTGCCCACTGTCAGGATGTAGCCACCTACACACCACACTATCTTAATATAAGTTTTATTAATCTGCTTCACTAAATACTTAAAAAAAAAAAAACCACAAAACCAAATAACTACCATGATGGGTTTTTTCCACTGTTTTTCCCATCATAACCTCAGTTCTAGTGCAAAGACTGTGGAATTTATAAAAAAACACTGTATAACCCTGAATCTATCAGACTGAATCCTACAGAAAAAAAAAAAATAATCAAGCAAAAAAACCAGAATAAAATCAGTGGAGATGCTTCAGTGCATATTACACATTAAATTAAAAGTGTCAGTCACTACCCTTTTTAGCAATGTAACAAAACTGTGTTTATAATACTTCAGAGCTGCGAGCCAGCAACTCTTTTTAATTGAAATACTCACCCCGTTTCCTCCTGTGCCCCTAACCTCTCTCAGTCTCTGCTCCCTGCACAACAAGTATACATAGATGAGGATTTTTTTTTTCACCTTATCTGCTAAAGTATTGAGTTACAATTTACATAACGCTGAGCCATAAACTTGAGCATTAGTAGAGTGCATTCTTCCCAACAGAAGAGGGGACTGCTTGGAGAACTGAGGTGAATTCACATGTTTATGCTGAAGCTGCCCAATGGGTGTATGTGCTGAATAAGTAAAAAGGTTTCCATCTTGCCCTGCTTTGCCCTGTTGATACTATTATGGGTCCAGAATTATGCATTTAGCTGTTCCTTGAGTGCAGCATTCAGGTGTCTTGCATGGAGGACTGGATGAGGATTAGTGACTACCGTGCCTGAAAGAGAAAGGAAAAGGAGAGGAGTTATAGTGTGAGACAATTTATTCAAACACAGCCCCGAGGATGTGAGGATAAGCCTTGTTTTGTGTGTGTGTGTGTAATACCAGATTGATTCATCCATGCTGGGTCTGGGTACTGCACCACTTCTGTGGTGTTCCTACAGAAGTGAGTACCTTCTAGTACCTCACTCTACTCAGCTGCTCCTTTTTAAGTTGCATCCCCAAGCAAATAGCATACACAAGACCACTAGAGTTTTTGCTTTGACCTAAATTAAAGAGCTCAGAGGTCCTGTGGGATGTCCCAGCCCAACAGATGCTGATTTTCTGTGTGGTTCTTTTTCCCCAGACCCAGCCAGGAGCGAGGCTGAGCACGGATTGTCAAAGGGCATATTCAGTGCACACACACACACTCCTGTGTGCAGCCAGGCAGACCAAGGCAGAAAATAATCCCTTAATGCTTCACAGGACCCTCCCTGATCAGCCAAAGTGGGATGTTAATTTTAAGTGGTTTTATTGCTGAGTCTTTTCTGTTTGCAGGGCCCTGCAGGACCCCCAGGAGACAAGGGATCACTGGTACAGTATGTCTTTCTAGCTATACCCAAATTTTATGGGGAGGGGGGAAACCACATTAATTGTGTTTCTACCAGTGATTTCATGAAGCTACATGTAATTAATTTGGTCTTGCCTGAGGGTTGGTCATAGGGGGGGGCTGACGCTTCAAAGGGGACTTGTCTTGTGCATTACCAGGTACTTGTCTCCTACACTGAGTCGTGATAAAGAGTTGATTGAGAGTCTTGGCCTGAGGACAACTTTTCTTATATGTCAGTAATCCTACAAGAGAAAGAATCAGTTATTTTTTTCACCCTTCATTCAAAAAATTATATCAAGGCACATAATTCAGGACACACAATTCAGGACACACTGCTATGCCTTATAGCCATGGCCTCAAAAGGTTTTAAATAATCCATTTTTAAGCATTTTTCTTACTGAAACCTTACATTGTTTGATATTCACCAAACACACTTAGTGCCTCAACACTGAGTTTTGCAAGGATCCAATCCACTGTTGTGAAACAAATAACTGTACCATGTTCTCACAGACACTGCCATGAATTTCCAGCATAGCAGCCAGTCCTAGCCAGCATGATAGCTTGGCACTGAGGAGCTGGACCTTCTTTTCTCCTCTGCCTTCCTGTGCTCATTCATATTTTCTCCCTGTTCAAAAACTTGCCTCCTATAAAGGGTCATTATCACCTTTCCAGTCAATTTATGTGAAGCTTGACTTTAGTGATGCTCACGAAGTCCCTTGAGGCACAGAAATGACAGATACTGGATTAGTGCACTGCGAGATTTAACTATATTTTTTCTTAAATTCTCTCATAGTTGTTTAACTGCCAGTTAATTTTACCCCAATAACTATTAGGTTGAGGATTTCTTTTCTTCAGCTAAGAGGTGCCTCATAAATACTACTCATGTTATCGGGTTTGTCTGTTCTCTCCCCACCAGGGTCCCCGTGGTGTACCTGGTATCCCTGGACCACAGGGGCCTCCTGGGCAGGATGTAAGTAAAATAAAAGTGTAAGTGCTCAATAAATTTGTCAATGCTTGAATCTAATATCCCTGAAAATGTATGCTTACAGTCAGCTGCAGTCACTGAGTGTTACGAGGATGGTCTAAGGGAGATGATTCACAGAAGTGGAGTGCTTACAAGTTAGGATGTCAGATGGTAAAACAGTTGGGATAAGGATTGCCTCGAGGAAAGTGGTGGACTGCACCACTGAACCATTTTAAAATGACACTGGAGAATGGCAGCATACACTGGGGAATGATCCCACACTGGAAAGGGATGGTTAAGCTGTCTAGGAACTTCTTAGAAGCCTCTGAGATAAGTACCCCGTAGTATTTCTATGGAAAAAGGGCCACAAGTGTTGAAAAAAGTTCTTTATGAGTTCATTTTTCTGCTGCTATTGTTCATGCTTGATGACATTTTAACCTCTTGGTGCGTTGTCCTCTGTCCTGCTGTCTCAGTGGGTGAGTCATGGAACTGAGGAATAAAGAGAAATGTGGCAGAGTCCCAGCTGGAAGACTGTTCCCTCTCACTGCCTGCTTCTCTTGCAGTCCTGAATCAGAAAGAGGAGTATTTTTTTTTCTCTGTGATGTGGAAACCAGAACCTCTGAAGGAGTTTCTGAAGATTTTGAAAGGCTTGATCTTTGGATTTGTGCCTGTTGAGGGAACACTCTGGGATTGGGGCAGTGACCTTCTGTAACTCTCCTTCTCAGTAATGTTTCATGATGCTATCATGTCTGAAATGGGTACCAGTTTCCATTAACTCCACATCAAGCAATTTTCAACTCTAGTGTGGCTTTATTGACATACATCAGGTGGTCTAAAAGTTTTCTTCCCACCTACTTGTGGCCCAGCCCAGAGGGGTTGTGAATGCTCCCATTCCTGGAAGTGTTCAAGGCCCTGGGACTCTGAGCAAACTGGTCTAGTGGAAGATGACCCTGTCAATGACAGGGGGTTGGAATGAGATGATCTTTAAGGTCCCTTCAAACCCAAACCATTCTATGATTCTGTGATTCTATACTTGGTCACTACATAAATGATAATGCCAGGATATTCTTCCACACTCCACAATAGTAGAAATGGTCCTTTGCCTCCATCACCCTGTTTCCCTGAGCAGCTAAGGATGGGGGATTGATTGTGTCCTGCTGATTGTCCGTAGATCTCCTCACCTTGCCTCAGATGGCTGAGATTTTTAATCAAGAGGTTTTAAACAGGAGATACAATAGATGGGTTTATTACATGGATGAGTTGTGTGAGGCAAGTGCCAGAGGCAGCTTTTCAGAGTCTCTGGCTCTTCTCAGACCAGTGTTGACTGGTCAGCTCTTGGAGAGGCAGCACTGCAGTCTTTACATCTTTTTTTTTTCTCCCCTGCAGAACGTTAACTCCAACAGAACCATTCCTCATGGTACTTGTAAAACACATTCTCTATGACACTCACTGCACATTCCAGCATTTCTGGTGTTACAGCAGGCATAACCTATTTTGGCAAGATCATGCATTCGCAGTTTCTTGATCTCCATTTTCCTTTTACTAGTACAGAGAATTTTTTGTTCTGTTTTTGTCCTCTTCAACATCAGTGAAGTGTTCCTGTCTTCTCTGAAGCGTGCCCATTTTTGTACTGTGCTGTGTTCAAACAGTATGACATCAGTTAGAAAAGCTCCAATTTGAATTGCTAATATGAATTTACCATGCAGCTCCCAAGCCATTCAGTGTCAATTGCCTTAATGACTTGCCTCAGAGTCTCGTATTTTGCTGTGGCCTTTGCAAATGTGTTCCATGTTTTTTGTTTTTTTTTTTTTCTGAGGCAGAAGAAATCTTTTAAATCACATTTACTTACGTTAAATTATTATTTTCACTGTTTTTTCCAGTTGCAAACTCATCAGATGCTTGTGGAAGTGTCTGCTATAAGTTGTTATACTGTCTGACACTGCAAATCAGATTGACAATTGTGTTTGGGAAGGTGAAAGAGTCAGTACTTCTTTTGCAATAGTTTTGGCCAGAATTATCTCCCATAGGTGAATAAATTCAGGTTTTTACATGACTACATTCTCACTTTTTTCTACTGCCCTAAAAGCCTGTGCCTTTTTTTTTTTTTTTTTTTTTTTTTTTTTTTTTTTTTTTTTTTTTTTTTTTTTTTTTTTTTTTTTTTTTTTTTTTTTTTTTTTTTTTCCTGATAGCATTGCTCAGGGTCACCTTTTGAAACGTCTGTTGGCAACTCAATCAAATATCAAGAGTTCTCAGGACAGGGTCTTGTTTTATTAAAATTTAGGTTTTGAAAATGCTTGTCTAGGTGTACAGTATAGTTCTGATGGTTTGACCTTGTTCTGTTCCTCTTTGCAAAAGGCTTGGTATTTATTTGTCCTGTGGATGTCATTATGTCCATAAAGCTCTACAAATTGTCTTCTTCTGGGACAAAGCTGGGAGCTATTGTCTTCTCCCATATACATTATTTTCTTATCTTTAATTTCTTTTTTTTTTTTCTGATTAACTAATGCTCTGATTATTAAAGTCCAAAAAATGGGTTTTTTTAAGTCTTTGTTTTTCCTGATAGTAAAACTAATTTCTTCCATAACACAACTACTGCGTATTATGCCTGTTTTAATGCCCTCAGTCACTTAAAAAAATTACTTTCTCTTGCTTTTGGAAAATAATCCAAATCAAATTTTAATCTGCAGTATTCCTGTATTGAGTATTAAAATACTGTAGCCTTAAGTACCTTCTGTCAGAGAAACTGGCCAAACTCCTAGTCTAAGAATTATAAAAAAATATTTCTGTGTGTTAATTGTCATTATATGCATGGCTGTCTCCTCCAGCTACTGCAGACCAGGTCCCTCCTCACTGATAAATTGATTTAAACTAGATTTTAGGAAGAAATTCCTCACTGTGCATATAGTGAGGCACTGTCACAGGATGCCCAGAGAAGCTGTGGATGCCCCATCCCTGAAATTGTTCAAGGCCAGGTTGGATGGAGCTTTGACCAGCCTGGTCTAGTGGAAGGTATCCCTGGCAGTGGGAGGAAAGTTGGGACCAGATTATCTTCAAGGTCCCTTCCAACCCAACAATTCTATGATTCTGTGAAAAGTTTATAGGAAGATATAATATAATTGGACAAACCATGGTGATGAGGTGCAGAGCTCAGCCAAACAAATGCATCCACCAGCCCTTTTCTGTGCATGACCAGCCCCTGTTAGTCTGCCTCTGTCACTCGCTGCTGTCCATTCCCCTGCACAGCCCCTCGTGCATCTCCACCAGCTCTATCAATTCCTGCACCCTCTCAGTTCAAGGTCACCCTGGTTTACAACCTTATCACTTGCAAAGTCCGGACTGGTCTCCCTGGAAGTGCAGCCTGTGGTTTCCTGATAGCCCATCAATTGGTGTGAGTGACAAGATTTGTTTCTTGTTAGGTCTGTGTCTTGGCATATTTAGTTTCTGATTTCCTCCTTTTCCCTAATTTCCCACTGGACAAGGTCCTGGATCAGATAATCTTGCTGGAATAAGCCTCCTCACACTTCCATGTGCCTTCATCAATTATTGTGAATGTCCAGGTTTGGTTCCCATCACTGCCATCCTTATTTGTTGGTCGGGTTTGTGTCCTTGATGTTGTAATTTATGCTTTTTTCCTTATTTTCCCTTGTTGCATTGAAAAAAGGTCTTTGATCAGATACTCCCAGAGGAGCAGACACTCTCTGGTCAAATACCCTTACGCTGCATGTTTTGGGAATCATCCTCTGACTGTCTGCTGAGAGATAAAATGTTTCTGTTC
Source organism: Empidonax traillii (assembly GCF_003031625.1). Classification (NCBI taxonomy): domain Eukaryota; kingdom Metazoa; phylum Chordata; class Aves; order Passeriformes; family Tyrannidae; genus Empidonax; species Empidonax traillii. The sequence goes on from NW_020955853.1 coordinate 159,310, forward strand.
AACACACCTACCTAGTGCCCTTAGATTAGGAAACAATCTGAATGAGACATTCTCTTATCCTACTATTAACAGTGAGGGCACCTGGTTAATAAGCCCTTTCTGTATTTTGATTATGATAATTTTAATTAACATAAACATTGAATTAATCACTTTTTAATTAGGTTAATTATTCATGGTAACTAAGTTCCAGCATTACTGGGAAATTAATCTTCCCCTGAGTTTACTTTCATAATTACAAAACCTTTGTGAATGAATATATTACTGCCATTGGATTTGAAAAGCAGAGTTTTCTTTTCTGGGGTTGATTTTCCCCTGCAGTTAGATGGACAGTTTCAAGGAGCTTTTCTGGGTTTTTTTCAGGGTTTTTTACACCCCAAACCAGAGTGCATTTATTAAACCTCCTCTTGTCTCTTTATTGCTGTAACTTGTAACCTATTTAAGTTATTGCATTTCAAGTTTAATTTTCAGTCTTGTAATAGAACTATCCCACCATAAGCCTGTGTGACTTACACACTTTCCTCATACACTTGTATGTTTCTTTATAGACTTTCTTTAAGTCATGTATTTTCACATGCACTACTTACCTGAGCATCATTTTTCAGCATAACATCATCACAGTTTCCCTCAGTTCCCAGTCAACAATCATTCCTGTATCAGATTGTGCAGACTGATCATCTGGATCCTGTGCATCACGCCTCCTCATTGCTGACATTTTTTTCACTATGTTGGTGTGCTTTACCACTCATTCAGTATTTCATTTTATGCCAGCCACTGTTGGCTGCAAGTTCCTGGAAGTGTTCAACCTTTATGAGCTTTTCAACACTGGTTGTTATTTGGGTCTGCACATTTTCCCACATCATGTTAGCAGCTTTTTTTTGGTCAAAATATTTTTTTTTTTTTTTAATTTTCTGGATTTCTCTTTTCCATTGTCCTCCCCTATTAGCTTGTCAGTTGCAGTTATACCCTCCATGTCATCATTCTAGCATTTCGATTCTGCTCTGAGCAATTTGAAGGCATTCCAGGGAAGGTTTAGGTTGGATGTTAGGAAAAGGTTCTTCGCCCAGATTCTGGAGAAACACTAGAACAGACTTCTCAGGGAAGTGGTCACCAAGCCTGACAGAGTTGAAGATATGTTTGGAAAATGCTCTCAGGCACATGATGTGATCTTAGGATTGTCCTGTGCAGGACAAGGAGTTGGACTCAATTCTTTGTGAGTCCCTTCCAACTCAGTATATTCTGATTTTATGATTTTATTCTTGTAGCTTGACTCTTTTAGTCAGCCTTTTCTAACTCCAGGCCTCTATAGACCAACAATCTTTCCTTCACTTTGGATTCTGCTTCCATTTGCCTGTTCTCTGATAATGCACTGTGCTGAAGTGTCATCATTCTACACCTGTTTTTTTCTTTTTGGTTCAGAGAAGCATTCTTCAAAGGGCATTCTCTGTTGGCAGTCTTGTAGCTTTCAATTGTTTGACTTTTCCTGGGAATTCAGTGGTTTTCAGGTTTGTCAGCCATGGCACAGAACTTAATCTCTTTTCCTGTCTCATTTACACTGTGTTAAAGACATCACAGATCCACATCATACAGAGTGTAAGAAAACAGGTCCATCCCATTTTGTCTCAAGGCAATCTGATACCATGTGAATATCATAGTTGTGCTTAAATCTTCCCAAGGATTTCAGTTTTATTCACTCTCTTCTTGTGTGTCTTTTCACATAACTAAGACGTCTTTTCCTGTATTCTTTAAAAAAATCTTTAAATACTCAAATTACACCACTAGTGCCTTGTTCATGTTTCAGATCCCAAAGTAAAAGGCTGTCATTGAGCCCTATGGCAGAAAGAGTTTATTTATAGCTATGCTACCAGTCAGCTTGAAAGACATTTCTGAACTGTCTTTTCTGTGTTGCTTTCTGATACAGGATTATTCTCATGGTTCAAGTCTCTGCTTTGCATCACACTTTCTAAAGAAAGTGCTGTGTGAGTCTTCCTGAACAAAGTAGGTCTGGGAATATAAGATCTGCATAACTGCTATTTAGTCAGACCTCTTCCCACTTGCAGAAGTGGCTGAGAACCACAGTGAAAAGGATGCCAAAAGCATGACCTGACAATTAGCACCTGGGAAGGAGAGGGGACTTTGCAAACATCACACAGTCCTCTAGATTCCCTTTGATGCTCTGTTCAAGAGGCAAAACTATAAATGGCTATAATGTTTCCATATTTTTACTCAATTCCCCAGAAGGGCATTTGTGGTTTAATTATAAGCTAACCTTCTCCTTCAAACTGTATCTTATCTTTATCCTCCCCTGCAGAAGGTTTAGTTCCTTGGGAAACAAGCATTCAACCATGGGCTTCAGTACTACTTCAGGTCCACTCTAGATCCACTTCAGTTTGTGTTTAATATTCATCTGTTAGAAGCTCAAGGTAGCTGAAAGGTTGTTTTAATTTAATTTGGAATAGAAGAAGACTATCAGTATATTTTTCCCTTTTTCTCTCTCCTTTAGCAAGACATACAGGATTTAAGTGAGACACAAGGATGAAATTCAAGTTTTCCTTATGATGAAATTCAAGTTTTCCTTATAGTTCTAGTTGTGGTGTAGCACACACAGTGTGCTTCAGCCATAAATCCCCAGGTGGCCAAGTACTAACCATCTGGCTGTCTTCATAAATAATACAACAAACTGATTGGAGACAACAGACTAACCTGAGACAAGGTGGATGACAGAACACCTGGTCCCCATCTCAGCAGAGCATTTAATCAAATTTTAATGAAGGTTTCCAGGTGAAAATTTTGAATAGTCTCAGATTCACCTAACAGGCGAGCCCCTGATGAGCTGAGACTGATTGAGAGCCACTACTTCTATCTTCATTGTATTGATCGTCATCCAGATTTTGACGAAGCCCAGAAAGAGAGGTGAGTCCTGGGCTGTATCTAGAGCAGTGTGGGCAGCAGGTTGAGGCAGGTGATTGTCCCCCATCTGCTCCTCTCTGGTGAGGCCCCACCTGCAGTGCTGCATCCAGCTCTGAGGTCCCCAGCAGAGGATGGACATCAAACTGTTGGAGCGAGTCCAGAGGAGGCCACCAAAATGATCAGAGGGAAAGAGAACCTCTCCTATGAGGAAAGGGTGAGAGAACTGGGATTGTTCAGCCTGGAGAAGAGAAGGCTTTGGGGTGACCTCACTGCAGCCTTCCAGTACTTGAAGGGGGCCTACGAGAAAGATAAAGACTATTTATTAGGGCCTGTAGTGACAGGACAAGGGGTAATGATTTCAAACTGAGAGTAGGTTTAAAATAGATATTAGGAAGAAGTTCTTTACTGTGTGGGTGGTGAGGCACTGGAACAGCTTGCCCAGAGAAGTTGCAGAGGACCCATCTCTGGAAGAGTCCAAGGCCAGCTGGATAGGGCTTTGAGCAATCTGGTTTAGTGGAAAGTGGCCCTGCCCATGTCAGGGGGCTGAAAAAAAATGTTCTTTAAAGTCCCTTCCAACCAAATCTATTCTGTGAACATCCTGGATGAAATCTGAAACCATCCCAGAGGGCACTCCAGCTGGGACCTGCTGCAAAATCAACAAAACTGAGCACAAATAAGGTGCTTTCAGATGGTCAGTAGAAACTATTCCTTTAGAGGCAAAAATGGCCAGGTAGGACAGCTTTTGTATGTGGTTAAGATAGATGGAAGATCTTTTGTATGCCCTTTAAGGTTCTTAGTATGAATAGAGCTGCATATGTTTGAGTGATGACACAGGGTGATGGACCAGGTGGATATAGGAATTTAGCAAAAAGTGGTTTGGGGGAATCCCACCAAATCTATCTTAAAACACCACTGCAAGGTTGCAATGCAGATTTCTGTCACCACCTGGACAGTGACCAACTGTCCTGTTCAAAAGATTTGGTTTCCCATGTGAGCATTAGTTTATGCAAAAATATTACAATAATCTCTAGATAAGGTTTTTGTTTTATTTTAACAAACTGATGATTTGCTAATGACAGATAAGAGAAACTCATTGATGGGTGGGGGTTGTCCCTTTTCCAAACTGTGACTTTCTGGGCCTAAAATTCTAAGGATGCTGGTAATTTCTATGCCTTCATCTCATGAAAACTAAAATCACTATAGCTCTCCAAACAAACAAACAAAGCAACCTGTTTGCAAGGTCTCAATTTTGCATGTTACAGATGCCATCAGAGATTTAAAGCTTCATCCTTCACACTATTGCAGTTCATAGTGTTTCCTGTGTCCAGAAGACAAACTAAAGCAATTTCAATCTCTGTGTGACTGAAATGTATTTAGCAAGGTCACACGGTAGGTAAATGAGGTTTAGGAGGAGGTCAGAGGATGTTAAAGTTGCGGATATTGAGTTTTCTGTTTGTCACATGCAAGGAGCAGTGCTGCTCAGCAGCAGACAGTAAAATATGTGCTAGTCCAGAGCAGTCAGCAGAGTGTAGGAGTAACCAGGGGGTTACTGTATGATAATTTCACATTTTTATTTCTTTCTCTTGATCCTTAGGGTCTACCTGGAAATCCAGGGGAAAGAGGACCTCCTGGAAAACCTGTATGTAGCTTCATTTTTGTGTTACATCTTCCTTTTAACTCAGTTTGTTATAAGTTAGTTTAAGAATTTAGACAACTTAGTTCCAATTAAAAATTGATAAATTTATTAAGCAAGCGATAATAAAGCAAACAGCGCTGGGTGGTCGGGGGGGCCAGTGCCCCGCCAGAGACACACAAAACTTGTTTGAAAACTGGGCTTTTGTACTCTTTCGATATCAGTTGTTGAATATTCATTCATTGTCCGTTTGTTGCCTTAAAAGGTAATTCCCCTGCTTTGGAGGTGGGTGTTACCTTTTGGTTGGTTGTAACGTATCTCCCCTGGGCTTGTACAGGAGGGGTCTTGCATCATCCCCACACTGAGGGCCTTTCTCTGTATCCACATGGCACAGAGAAATGTATTTTTATTTATAATTTGTTCCCTGTTCCCGGCCGCAAAAGATTCCCTGGTGTTAGGTCCAGACAGGACCTTTCACCTTACAGACTCCACGGTACGCCTAGAAGTTACTAAATATACAGAAATAGTTTTTTTGTTAGTACCCCCTTTTTATTTATTTTAATTTGCTTGGAATAAAAACCGGTGTCTTCACCTATCACAAGTTTGCACCTGAACACCTAAATTCAGAAGAGCATCTGCTTTTCCCAGCAGAGCAAATCGAAAAACACAAAGACTCATTAAGGGATTATGATAAAAATATCTGTGATGGCTTTAGAATGGTATGAAAATAACTGGATATTCTGCATGTAGAAAGCCAAAATTTTAAAGGCACTTTTTTAGCACCGCTATGTAGTGCCATCAGCAAGAACTCATCCCATATGAGATGGAGTGCATGTGTGTGAGTCCTCGGCAAGGAAAGGGAAATAAATGAAAATCCATGAGCATGTTCAGGAGAAAAATCTAATGTCTCGTTGCCTTTTAAAATTGCCTGAGATAATGAATTTCTCATTCCACAGGGTTCCCCACCCCTGCTCTCTCCAGAGGACATAAATCTCCTAGTAAAGGTAATCAGCCCTTGATGAGGGTGAGAGTTTACCTGTGTGTTTGATTCAGACCTGAATATCACTATGTGATGGGAAAGGATCTGAGCTACAAGTGCAAAAGGTGTTTTTAAACACTTTCAAAGCTTGAAACTTGTAAGTCTCCTACTTGCACCAGTACTGGGACATTAGAGCTCACACTGGATATCAAAATGCCATCCCCAGCAGTGAAATGACCTACAAAGATCCCTATAAAAACTTTGAGGCTTTCTCAGTTCTTTCTGAGGCATGCATTCCCAAGGAGAAATAAACATTATCCAGTTGTCTTATCTAAACCAGAAAATGGAAACCAAATTAATAAAATATCTGATTTTTTCACATATGCCTTCAACAGTGACTAGAGTAATTTTGAACTGCGTGTGCAAAGTCAGTTTGTACATCTAAAAGGATGCAGGTAATTAACTCCAAAAGCACTCATGTTTCAAAAGTGATGATCTGTCTGCTTTTACTCTCTATGTAGAGAGTTGTCTGGGAAACAAGTCAGTCTTTGGTAGGCGTTAATGCAAAATCCTTACAGATTTCCATGGTCTGAGTTGGGAGTCCTTTAAGCTATCTTGAAACATGGCAAGAAATCCTTTCTTATTGATTAAAAAAACTAAACAGTTGCCTTCTTTTACCGACCACATTAACAAAAGAGCCCTTTTAAGATTGCTACTGTGAAATGACTTCTTTGAAGAGCTGTCTTTGTTTTGTGGAGCCCAGTACAATTCTGGAGGTTTCACTGTAAGGCATTGTTTGGGATTTCTAATCTGGACGAGAGCAAGATACTCATTCTTGGACATAATTTTGGTGTTCTGTCAATTTTTTCCTTTGCTTATGTTATGGTTAAACACGCTGATATATTTTTTCTGCTTGGAATTTTTTCACTCTATGATTGGTACAGATCTGTCTAAAGCAGCACCTTGAAATTCCAGGTGAAATTAGGGCTCTGCTGCTCTGGGTGTTTCTCAAACACCAACACTGTAAGTAGATAAAGGTGCCTGTAGGGACTGAGACTCAGAAAGACAGTTTACCCCACAATTTTGAAACAGATCATTGGCAGAGGTGGGTGTTGCAGCAAGGTCTCCTGACTCCCAGCCTAATGATCTGCCTGTTGTGCTCTGCTGTCTCCTATGGGCAGGATTCCCTCTCCTTAAGCTGAAGGGAATCTGCCTTTGAAATGGAAATATCATAGCATTGTATTTAATTTCCTGAGCATAGCTGAAGTGCAAAGATTACTGAGATGATGCTTCAAAGAGTTTTGCAAGGAGGGAGGTAGTGATTGTCCATGATAAAATTTGGCCAGGACACTGTGGCATTCACTTAGTCTTCACAGACTCCACTGGATAAGTTCTCCTTGGCCATGCTAGCTGCTGAATACAGTTTCCCCTGCAGAACACCCTTTCTGACATTCTGCTGCACCTGTTTTTCCCTCGAAATGTGCCCTCTGAGCAGTAACCCAGCTCTTTCAGACTGGTGCAGACACAGTTTTCTAGTAGTCCTGAAGCTTCAAAACGATGTTGTTCTTGCTTTGTGACTCTCTGACCTCCACATCAGGAGAGGGTTTTTCCTTGGTTTCTTGATCCTGGATGATCTGTTAGGGCATAGAACTGATAAAAAACTCCTCATAGAGCATGTGTGAGCTCAGAGGCTGACCCTCACTGTGCTCCACACTGCCCCCATTGCAGTTCTGTGAGGTAAATTCACCCCAATCCTGTCCAGTGAGCTAAAACTGCAAAGGTTTGCATATACCAGCACTACAGTGCTGTGTTCATATTGGGTGTTTGTAGGGTCTGCAAAGTGCCTGCAGTCTATTGCTGATGTGTGTCTCCGTGTTCTCTCCAAGGATGTGTGCAGTGAATGCCCTCCTGGCCCGCCAGGACTGCCAGGCATCCCAGGTTTCAAAGGTGATAAAGGTCTCCGAGGACCACCAGGTAGAGATGGCCAAGATGGGAAAATGGTAAGAGAGCTGGGGAAGTGACCAAGCCTTGTATCTGGTGTAACCTTGTTTTTCTAATAATATGGCCGATGGTTTCTTATAAAATGGTTTGTTTTGGTTTTTTTTGTTTTTTTTTTGGCCAACATCCTACTGAATCTTTTTTAGATGCTTGTGGACTAAACTAGTGTTTACCTCTACCTCTTCTACATTGCAGGGGGTTGCTGGTCCCAGAGGTCCTGCAGGCCCACCTGGGCTTGATGGCCCAAAGGTTGGTTTTTGTTGTTTTGGTTTTTTTCAGTTGTCCAATGAAAACTTATTTGTGACTAGTTAATCACACTAATTAGTCTGGGAACAGGTTGCCCAGAGAAGCTGTGAATGCCTCATCCCTGAAAGTGTTCAAAACCAGGCTGGATAGAGCTTTGAGCAACCTGGTTTAGTGGAAGGTGTTGCTGCCCATGGCAGAGGGTTTGGAACTGGATGTTCTTTAAGGTCCCTTCCAACCCAGACCATTCTATGACACAGTGAGTGCAATGGCTGCAGCAGGACCTTGGTGGGATCCATCTCTTTGTGAAGAGGTAGCAGTGCCCTGCTGGGTGGGCAGAACTGCACAGCTCCCCACGTGGATGCTCTTTCACTTCAATAGTGTCTTCTGCCATCCCATTCACACGCAGACACACACATGGGAAGAGCCTGATTTGTGATGTCGAGTTTCTTTACATTGTTGTCCTAATGACAGACAAGGACTTGTGAGTATATTTCAAGCCAAACCAGGTGAGGAAGAAATTTAAGCCTCAGCAGTAGCCCCTGTGCCTGTTCCTCTCCTCTTGAGTGTTATGTTCTGAAACCACTTAAATTAAGGCTGCTGCACTGAGCTGCTGGGCTCCTTGCACACCATCTCCCATGGTGGTTTTATCCACAGACTGAATATTTCCTGAAAGAAGTTATAGGAAGGACTCCTTGTTTCAGCTGTGTGCTTCTGCCTTATGGTCTAGGGACATAGGCCAACACAAAACTTCCATTGTCTGAAGTATCCCAATGATGTCAGCTCACAGTGCCAGTGCCTGGTCACAACTGAAACCTTAACAAATGCCTAATGTGAAATAAACTGAAAAACATTGGCGGAGGGAGAGAGAAGGTGATTTCCTGATGGACCACAGTTTCCTCCACACATCCTTTCATTACTGGCCTACTGTCTAAAATTAACTCCTGCTATTTTAACATCTTTGTATTTGCACTTATTAGAGTGTAGGACAAGCTAATAGAGATTCATGAATTAATTTTATATCTTGCAATTGAAAATGTGATGGAGAGGCCAGTACAGTCTCAAAAGTAAACACAGAATTGATCAAAATGAAAGAATGTTCTAAGATAAAATTTGCAAGAGAATTAGTAACACATAAGGCAAATAACAGGCAGAAATGCCAAGCAGTCTGAGACATACCACATCTGCTACTTTCTTCTGTGTTATGAGAAAGCAGAGATTTAGGCAGCAAAATTGGATGTTTAGGTGAAATAAAAGGACAAATTTCAAACTGTACATGTGCATAAAATAAAATCAAGAAATTGATAAATAGCCTATCTTGAATTCAGTGAAAAGAGTCTGCAAATGCTAAAAGCAAATATTGTAAGGCCCATGGGAAGGTGCAAACACAGAGACAGTCTTTGTGACTCCTTTTTGAGCTAATATATTAGGAGGAATCTGGCAGTGAGAGACCCAAATTACTCTCTACTTATGACTATGTGATGTATTGTCCTTATCAACACCATCTAAACTATTGGGTCCCATTCTGGAACAGAGCAGTAGAACTTCAGAACTTTGCTCCTCAGCAGCTTTATGCTTTCTGTCCATATGAATCAGAGCTGTTTTAATTAACAGATAGAAACCCTCCCTCTCCCCCCTGTCTCCTAGCTCTCATATAGTAAGTCAGAGTATTATTTCCATGGCCAGCAGCTCATTATTGTTCTGTACATTGTTCATAACTTGTTCACCATCATCTCAGTATTTTTCACTGAGTGAGACTCATCTTGCCTTACTTTAAGCACTGATAATACAGACATCTACATCTGAGTTAGCTATCTGCTGTGTGTCATTAGGACAGAAAGACAGTGAGAGAAAGAGGGGAGCGCTGTCTGGGCACGAATTTTTAGGCTGCACCTTGAAAATGCCATTTTTATTGCTATTGTCCTTGAAGGGAGGGGAGATTACTAAGTCATACTTTGGAAGTATTTTTTTGGGCCAGATGGTTCCTTACCAAGATGTGATTTAGTTAAGTTCCTAACAATCTGCCTGGTTTTAAGGATGTGTAATTCCTCTTTATGTCTGTGAGACTATAGCATTAAAAACCAGCTATGCAAAGGCCATGCTTCACATATATTTCTGGCTCTAGCATTGGTAGTAAAATTCTAGGGATGAACTTAAGGGCAAAGAGGGCTCAGTCCTAATTCACGACTTTTATGCTCAAATGTCCAAGTACTTTACGAAATAGGTCAAAAAGTTGTCACAATACTGAAGTGACTTTCAATGGCTCTTTTTTTTTTTTATTATCAGGGTGCTAAAGGAGATCGTGGTATGACTGGGGATGTAGGAGAAAAAGGTGAACAGGTAAAAACAGTATGCTTTCCAGCAGTGCTGTCACTGTGCTTCTCCCTTCATCAGTAATTCCTGTGATGTCTGTGGAAGAATTCCCTTCTCAGAGGCAAAGCAGGAAGAAGGTAGTTCTTCATCACTCATAAACCACAAATCTCCGGTGAAAACCTTCCTGTGTCATCTGTTACTTCAGCTCTGGATTAAATGCATTCAATTCTCTACATTACCTAACTCTTAGTAATTTCCTCAGACAATCCCTAGATGATATCCAGGAGATCAGGTGTCACTGGGTTAAAAAATCCCGTGTTTCTATTTGTCTTAGAAGGTGAATGCAAGAACGATCCCTTTTAGGAGGGACTGAGTTGTCACAGGAAAGAGGAGTCTGGTCTAAATTAGAACAAACTTTCACAGGTTGTTTTTCCAAGGGCTGAGTCACTAGTTTAATGTGCAAATCAGCACCTCTTCAATGGGATTTGGAGGATATTTTAAACAGGTTTGGTTTCCTGCCTAAATTCCTGTATATACAATTCCACAATATCTGTTTTCATCTTCCATTAGCATAGTCTGAGGTACATATTGGAAGAAGTACTTGAAAATATAACTATGATATTTCTGAAGTGTTCACTTTGAAAACCAAGGTTTTGCTTTAAAAAGCCATGGTTCTTTATTTCCTTATAACGAGCTCTATCTGGGTATTGTCTAGCTTTGATGTTACCTCACACTATTCAATGACCAGTTAACTTTTATACAAACAGAGGTGTGACTAGTGCCTAAAGAAAGCCTCTCTTTTCATTCTGCAGGGCCACCCTGGAATGCCTGGCTTCTCAGGGGCTCCTGGAAACCCTGGTCCACCCGTAAGTTCCTTTGTTGCAAAGATGATCCTGTACTTTTCTTATTAATAAAGGTTGTTGCAAGCTCCATGTGGAAGAAAGGACCATTCCCATCTGTCTGTGCACTGAACTTGCATTTTCCAGTGGGTTCCTAATGGTCCCCTAAGTGTCATAGAGTTCCCCACTCATGGTAATTGCTATTTAATACACTGGCCACTTTTCGCTGATTGCTTCAGCTCACTCTGTAAATTGATGCTAAGCTTCAGTTGCTCTCTTTATACAACACAATGATGATGAAAACTCTTCCACAGAGACTATTTAATATTTGTATAGGTGTTTTACTCTATGTGAAATAAGTTGTTAATCTAGAACCAGCAGATCTAAGAGCATTTTAGTTCTCAATTTTACACAGTAATGAGACTTGATTTTTTCCAATTTTCATATCATGTGGATTACTTTTGAATTGAAAGGCCTCTTACACATGTTCCTTTCCATCACAGTGCTCCTCATTCTTAGCTGTACTCACTTTTTAGTACATTCATACTTCTTTGTATTTAAAAAGAGGGGACAGTGCAGAAGCAGGCCTGAAAGAACTTGGCTCTCCTGCTGGTAATATCTCTGCTTTACACCCCTCAGGTGTTTGTTCCTGAGTGAAGGACTTTTCTCTCCAAGCTGTCTTTCTTTGCCCACAGCCATCACTGCTCATATTGCTGCTTACAGTGCAGTTTGGCTCTGCCATGCTGAGGGAGTGCCACCTTCCTCTGTACTGGGGATCAGCACTGACTAAATGGCAGGACATACCAGAAAAATAGGATTAGATTAAAATTCTCTATTCATATGGTAGCAGTGCCTTAAGGGTGCTGGATGCTTTGCCACTGAGACAACATGTGGACTTGCTTTGTGGGTCATTTGTGCTCCTGTGAACATTATTTTAGGAGAAGGTAATAACAGACACATTTGCTGTGTCTGTATTAACCTCATATGCCACAGCCACAGGGTTATTCCAGTAGGATTAAAATATTTAAAATTGTCCTTGGAGACCCCCTGAACAGACTCACAGCCAAAGGAAATGCGCAAAGTAAAACTGACCCTGTCAAAGCAGAGCAAAATGTGATGTCCTTTAGATAATTTTACTCTTCAGCTTTTGCTGACTTTTCCCTCTGCCTTCATTGACTCATGGCTCCAGAAGTTTGCCTACCACAGAGTATGCTTCATAATTTCTGTTCTCCCGTGATTTCTGTTCTTCAGGCTTATTTTTTGTCACAAGATCAGCTTTTTCCTATTTGTCCCCGATGTTCAGAAGGAAGGGCCAGAGCCAAACTCAAATATCTGACTTTTTCTGGCTTTGGAGGCTGATTGAGTGCAGAGGTTGGCACTGCTTTTTGGTGCTGAATGAAGAAAGTGAATGAATGCTGAACTGAGCGACTGAAGAAAACTTCAGAGTTGCCAGCTGTGGTAGGGAGTATGTTGACAAAAGTACAGAATGCATGGATCATTCACATTGTTTTTGTTTTGTTTTGTTCAGGGATCAGATGGGGCACCAGGACCAATAGGACCAGTGGGAAACCCAGGAGATATAGTAAGCTCTAAGCTCTGTGCTTCACCCCTGGCTTCACCTATGATTAGCTCTGTGAAGTAAAGCTGATCTCCCCAGAATATTCAGCCTGTATCAACTCTACATCTACAAGTAGGACCTCCACAGATTACTCTGTTCTTGAATTTTTTTTTTTTAACTCACCAAATGAATCTCCAAATTAACCAGAGCATAAACCAGCCCATGGGGTCTGTATGGAGCTCTTAGTACCTCTTCTCTGTCTGTCCTTGCTATTAACATCTCTTAGCCTCTAGAACAGGAGTACTTAATCTGTAAACATGCTTCATGACCTAGGCTAATGCCTAAACTCTTTGTGGGTATTGTCAAAATACAACCAGCAACGTGTTGAAGGATGTCACAGCACAGACTGCTCAGATGCCAGGGCCTGACACCATTCCATGGCACCACTGACAAAAAATACCAGTACAGGTGAAACCTCTGAGAAACCCGTGGAGAATTTTTGCTATTTCTGTTTCATTTGAAGGGGTTTTAGATGCTACTTTATGGTAATGCATCAGAAAACCCTGGGAGAGACAGGTAATCTGATTGATGCTAAATTCAGGTTGAAAAGTTAAAAATGAACCTTCCCTGAGGAATGCAAGCTGTTGAGCTAGAACAGCTTAATACTGTGCAATTCTATGATTAATTTCTAGATCAAGGTTTCCTAAGGAGCAAGTTGCTTTTTTCAGATCCATTGCACAACATGAACTTTGTCATAAGTGAGCAGTGATGATCCTTCTGATGAGTGTTATGAAATCAGTGAGTTCTCTCAGCAAAGAGGCCAGAGACTAGATGGACAGGCTGACTAAAATTCCATTTCAAATGGATGATCAAAGCTGTGACACTGTGAAAGACCTGGGATGCTATTGACCAGTCCTGTGGAAAAAAGGAATTTCTTGAGACTGTATGCAAGGCACTTCTTGTCACTACTCATTAGATAGTTATAAAATACAGATCTACTTCCTGGCTGGACACCTACTGCAGTAAGTTAAGGACAAAATATTAAATATAATTAACTTCAGAAAAAAAATTACCAGTGATTTCAGTGGTCTCCCAGTCTGTAAGAACTCATAGTTAATACAGGATTTTTTAGGTGAAAAGAGAGCCCTCCAGTTTAAACTACAAGGAATTCAAGAAAACCTCATAGACTCTGTGAAATGGGCTACAAGACCAGCTTCTCACAATTGTCCCTTGTCAAGATACGTGCGATAAATCATCTGACAGAAACATCTGAGAAGCTTCTCTGACCCACAGTGTTTCTTCTTTCCTTCCAGGGCAAGGATGGTCCACCAGGTCCACAGGGCCCACCAGGGCTGCCTGGACTGCCAGTGAGTACAATTAAGCTCCTTTTTATCCAATACATTAAACTATTCATACAGGCATAGGTGTGTAAAACAAAGAAATTACACTTTTGAGGTGCTTTGAAAGCTATGATGGTCTCTGTTATGATGATACAATGTCCTTGGTCCAGGACATGTCAATGCTGTATTTGATCACTTTAAAATAAAGTGTCCATTACCAATGTGAATCAAGTCTGTTCCTTTTCTATCTCCTCAATGGAAGAAATACTCTTATGCAGAGCAAAAAAAAAAAAATCAACTAATAACTCCAGTGTAAGGACACAAGAATTCACAGACTGGAATACTGACTTTCTCTGAGTCCACAGTCAAAATTATTCCTTTGCACTGACTCAGGTTCAAGTTCATCTTAAGAATCTCTCTTCTGGAAAATGTAATAGTACAAAATTTTGGGAGTTTTTTAATCTGACATACAGGTAGAGCCAGAGTTATTTCTAGTGTAAAGCAGCTCACCTCAATGAAAATAATGGCATTAAAATGACTTATAACAGCTGTTTTCAGAATCCTGCTTCAAGATTCTTAGAGTGCTCACCTTGCTGGAAAGGAGGAACCCCTTAGACTTGCTGTATTAGAAAGGGAACTGGTTTATGCTGTTACAGTGGTGTGGCAGGGAGAGGTTAATGGCTGAGCTATAGAAGCAGGGTGGGTTTTGGAGGTTTAGGCAAACATAAGCATGCCATGATGAGCAGAGTTGTCATGCTATCAGAAAAAACCCACCAATCTTCCCCATCAATTTCTTATACCCTATTTTGCATTTCATTTACAGGGCATTGCTGGGAATGATGGCAAAGATGGCAAACCAGGATCTCTTGGGGAACCGGTAATGTAATTTAAAGCCAATGTGCTCAGGCAATCAGAGCCATCCAGTTGTTGTTTTTGGAGCTGCCTGTCTATGGACTCCTTAGGGGGAGCAAGGAGCCTGTTTGCACGTCTGTTTTTAACACCAGAAGGACTATATTGTCTTGAGCAATTTATAAGCGTCACGCACGAGCAGTCTTGACAAACTGGGTTCTTTTACTTTTACAACTACCATAAATACACGAAAACTTAGTGACTCCACTTTTACAACTGGTGTAAACACTGCAGAGAAAGAAGGTTGTCTTGGAACATCAAATCCAGTAATCCATCTTTTAGGTAGAAGTTTACAGGCCATAAAAAGTTTAGATGAGGTACCTTTGAAGAAGCTTTTTCTGGATTGCTCTGAGACAGTTCTGTTTTAGAGGTTAGAATTAGAGGGTTTATATTTGACTTTCTCTACTTACTCTATACTTTCATTGGCTGAGGCAGAAAAGCTGAGCCATGAAGTTGTCAGCTAAAAAGAAGTCTTAATAAATTTGGCAGTGAATGTTATTCCTGGCAACTGTGTGTGTTATATGAAGAATGTGCTTCTAGTATCAAGCACTGCCAGCCTCTTTCTGTGACTCATGAAATGGGACTTAGTGATTCAGGGAAGAGCCAAGTTCCCAGTCATGAGGACACCTGGTCTGTAGAGGAGTGCTCGTCAGAGCAGCTGCAGAGCATTTGTGTTTCCAACAAAACACCCAACTTCTTTGTGCAGATGCTGATTTTGCATGTGCTGATTAGGTATTGGTGCTGCTCTGTGCCCTTCTGACATTAAAACACTGCAAGGGGGCACCAGTCTAGAGGTGTAAACTGCCTCCAAACCCCAAAGTGCAGGTGACAGTGCAGGTTGGGGTGTGTATGGGAGTGTCTGTCACTGCTCTCCCCCTTGTGTGCTCAGACATTGCTGGATAAACCCTGGGCAACCACAGTTCTCAGTGGTGTTATGTCTAAGGGAGAAAGGTGGGAAGTTTGCAACACCACAGAGATGGGCCTGAAACTCTCACTAACATGAACATGATTGTTTCCTACAGGGAAAGCCTGGAGAACCAGGGCTCCCAGGCCAGGAGGGTGCCAGAGGTTTACCGGTAGGTGCTGCTCTGAAGGGTTCAATCCCCTCACTCCTCTGAACTGTAGTCAGGAAGTGTTTGCTGGGCAGATGATGTCCTTTACTGACGCAAACATATAAACAGTCATGGCATCATGACTAAATAAATGCATAAATAAGCAACAAAAATAGAACACAGACATTTCCAAATCCTTCACACTTAGAGTAAATCCCTCATCTAGGAGGTAACGTGTATTGTACCTTCATGGCATTCAGAAGGTAATGTGTATAACTTCATGGCGTGCCAGAAGGCACGGTCACAGCTGTAGCTGTTGTGTTCTATTATGTCTCCTCTGAAAGAGGGGGGAAAGTGAAATTTAGGGTTAAATAATATATTGGCTGGTCACACCAGGGATACACAGACTAGAGTCTTGGTTTTACAGCCTAAGGAGGTATGGAAAGCTTTCTCTGTCATGTGGCTCTTCCTAATGTGTCCCTGACACATGACTGCTCCATGCTTAGTGGTCCATAATAACTTTAGGCAAAACTGTGAAGGTTTCTGAGCAAACATTCAAGCTAGAGTTTTCTTAGCGTTTCACATATCAGGGTGATGGATAATTATTGATTTCATTGTCTCGCATAGGGTTTCAAAGGACAGAGAGGAGATACGGGTCCCCCAGGTCCCCGGGTAAGTAACACGTACCTCATGCACCATCTTTGGGAGAAAGAAGTTGCAAATTGAAGCTGTGCTTTCTGAGGCAATAAATGATAAAGTAAAAGTGATGACAGTGTTCAGCATGCTTGTTTTCAACGATTCCATGGGCCACATCTACGGCACAAAAAGACAGCAGTTGTCTTCATTCCTTCTGCTGAACCTCTGATTCTGGGTTGGGGGAGGCAGCTGGTAGAGCTGAATTGTCTGATGCTCCCTCTGACATAGCCCTTTGTGAGGAAGCCTCAAGGATGCCTCCATAACACATCCACCTGGTACAAACACTGACTTACAAGGTGAGGAACCTTTCTGCACTTGTTGGACAAGTACTAGCTCTCCTCCAAAAATGCTGAAGAAGTGCAAAATAAGTTTAAGTACAAGACTTACAAAAATGTGAATAGAAATGTCCCTTTGGCTTAGTTGCCTAAAGATCATAAACCGCAAACCTCAAGTCCTGCATGAAAAGTTGTTCTCCACTCTGTTCTGAGCTTCTTGGTGTAAAAGGTGGAATACAAAACTGAATGTTCTTCTGCCTAATTCTGCCTTTTCACAGGGAAATAAAATTCTTTGCTTTCAGAAGCTTAGCTGAAAAATACAGTGCTGGAGTTCCTCATCTCTTTCTCACTATGATAGCTTCAGCATCATGAATATATTGGTGGCTCTCAGTGGCTGCACTAGGAGTAGTAAATAATCTGCTGGACAGCAGATTATGCACTGCCTTATGCATCACTTACAGGAGATACTTCTAAGGATTTTTTTTATAAACTGCATGTCATATAAGGTGAATGAGGCTCTTGTTGGCTTAAAAAAGTTTTCAATGAGCTCAGTTCAATATTGCAGAAACCCAATACCAGTTACAATGGTGATACTGGTCTGAATTTGACCTTGATCTGATCCCTCTTTCTTTTTTGCTGAATTGCAGGGGGAGCCAGGTGTGATGGGTCCTGCTGGTCGTGAGGGGCCACCAGGGAAGGATGTAAGTTTACCATTTTGAGCAGAAATGAATCTCCTTCTCCCTGACAAATGAAATTTTAAATTCACAGTGACCCTGACCTGAAACAGCTGCAGAAACTGCAATAAAGGGTGAATTACTGCAGGGAATGATTTGTGCAATGATCATTAGGAGAAACAAAGAATTAGAGGGCCTTTGCCATTGCTCAGCTGCTGACACTAAAATGTCAGCTATATCTTTGAAAATCAGAGAGAGCAACATTGTGTGAAACCCAGGCTATGCTGGGTAGTCATGGACCTGCCTTCTGCCATCCTTCTCCAAGCAGTGCTTCATCCTGCAGGTCCCACTGGGCTGGGTTCTGTCACGCTTCCTCTGCCACAGCTGTACCTGACTGAGTGTGCTGCTCCACTGCAATCCATGAAATACCTATGGAATAAGTTGCTGCTGCTCAGAAGAAAGAGAGATGGTGCAAACAGATCCTCTGGCACTATCAGTGTCAAGTGCAGCCACATAACAAAGCCCTGGGAGAGCGCTGCTGACGTGGGATCCTGCAGCAGCTGCTGAGCAACGTACCGAGCAGCTGATGTGCCACTGCCAGGGGACCTGGAGAAGTGGCTCCTAATTTGCACCCCCTTGTATCACTGGAAACTGTTGTTCTCTAAATGGTACCCTACAAAGCAAAATGTAAGGCAGACCTAAAGGAACCTTCTCTCGGAGAAGATAGAAGCAGCTCTGAAGCCTCGCTGGAGAGAGAACAGAGTAGTCAATTCTTGAGAAGTATTAGAGAGTCTCTGTCCCTGAGAAATACAGCTTTAAGATAATCTGATAAAAAAGGTTTCTGCCTGAAATCAGGCTGCATTTAGTGATAGACGTTTAACATTCCAAAGATTGGTCTACCTCATGAATAACTGAAAAGGGAGAACGAGACTCCTTTCATACTGTTTTCCCTAATATGTGAACAGTGTAATTTATAAGGAACATTTTAAAATGTTTGTTCACCTGCCTCCATGTCAGATCTTCCTCACTCACCGGAATGCTCTCCTTCCCCTCAGGGTGATCCTGGTCCCATGGGACCACAGGGCCCTCGAGGACTCCGAGGACAGCCGGTGAGTTTTCTCTTCTGACAAGTCATTTCTGCATGTACATGGTTTGGATTGGAAGAGGCCTTAAAGATAATCTAGTTCCAATCTCCTATCCTGGGCAGGGACATCTTCCACTAGACCAGGTTGCTCAGAGCCCCATCCAGACTGGACTTGAACTCTTCCAGAGTGGGGTGTCCATACATTGCGTGTAGTGGGGACGTTCTGCATTCCAGAACTCTGGTTTGAAGGAAGATTTTTCAGGAGGATTCAGATGATGTTTAATTAAAACCCTTCTCTCACTTTGAGAAAGACAAATAAGAATGATGTTGCTAGAAACTGATGAAGACTTAGAATATTGCAATGGACTGATGGTTGCTGACTCAGTGGGAAGAACAGTTTAATGGATTCTGCCAGGATTTCAGTGTCAGAAATGCTCATTTTCCAGTCCTGCCTCTAGAATTTCACTCACTCCTCACGTGGTCTCAGTTTTCAAAGATAGACCCTGTGTGTGCCCAGGTTGAGATATGTGGTGTCCAGCTGTGATGCTTTTCACCTGCACAGTTTTATTATGACTTCAGTGGAGAAATGGCAATTCAGTTGACATTTCAAAAAGTGCCATTTGAGATGACTCAGAAATTACTTTTATTAATTTAATGGGGTTTAAAATTCGGTTTTTAAAATGAACCCTTCTCAAATTTGAATGGAGGTCTTTGTTGCTGAACTTCAGCACATCTTTAATGCAATGCAATAAGTTCTTTTCCTTTTTGCAAGACCTGATAGATAAACAGATTCTACAACATCCTATAATCAGGGCAAAATTCTTATTCAGGCAGCAAGGCCAGGAGCTGGAGTGTCAGGTCGCTCTAACCTGTGAGGGTTGGGGCTTAGATTAGAATGCAGGAACATATGGAAGGCTCCCTTGTTGACCTTGTAATTCAACTCATTATTCCTGTACTGCTGGAATCACTCACTAACATGTCACACCCCTGCACAACAGTGGCCATGAGTAAAAATATCTGAAGTGACAAAATTTATCATAACTCTTTCAAGAAGAGAGATTTGAGGGTTTTTATTTTGAAACACAAAGTATCAGTTTCTCTTGTTCTCCCTCTTCTTTGTTTCTTCTCTAACAAGGAGTGTGAGTCATGATTTTGAATATTACCAGTACAAGGGCTGGTCTTTATTTTCAACTCCAATGCAGGGGAAAAGGGAAAAACACCCCTGCATGGTAAGTGGTGTAGAACTTCATCTCATCAAACTTTAGTCAGCGTAGGTGATCAACTCAGCTCCTTTGTTAAGGAACAGTGAGAAACGTGTCCTTTTAAAGGATATTTTGGCTCGCTCTGAATTTTCTGGTGTCAGGTAAGTATGAAATGTTTAAGGCTTTATCACAAGTGTTTCTCTCCACAGAGATGCTTCTCTCATCTCTGAGTTGATAAAAAAGGCTTGTCTAAACCCTGGTGACTTGGAGCAGCCATGGTAGGTGGCTCTATCCATCCTGGAAGATGCTACATATGATAGAGACAAGGGTGGAGGAAAGGAGGAGGAGAAGTGCTGGTTTAGTCCTCCTCAGACCAGAGGATTTGGGTCCACATCCCAATTTTTACCTAAGATGGGGTCAGACATATGAAATCAGGGATGCAGAATTTGTGGGGTCGATTGCAAATAAGATACTCCACAGTCTGTCAGGAGAGGAGGTTGAACAGTGCTAAAGAAGTCCCTGCTGTTGTAGTGGATATTTTTAATTGTAGTGTACATTATGTCACTAACCTTTTTCCTTTCAACATAGGGCAAGAATGGATTGCCTGGATCTGCAGGAGAACCTGGCCCAGCAGGTATCCCAGTAAGTACCACAAAAGGAAGATCATGCAGCAAGGAGAGGTGAATGAGGAAGCATAGGTGGAGTGGATTATGTGTAGCTGATTACTGTTCCTGAAGTTTCCATGTTCTGAGATCAGTGATCTGAAAACCACTGGCTGGCCATGACTTTGGAGAGGGTTTGGCTACATTCCTGGAACTGAGATTCTAACTGGGTCATCATTTTTTCCCAGTGAAAGTTAAGTGTTCACAGCAAAAGGAAATGATTGATTACCTGGTATGGAAAGGAGATTGGCATGCCCCATCTTCACTAGGAGATTTAATTTTGCCAAGCAGAGAGCGTGCAGCCTGCAGAGAGTTGTCAAAAGGAAGGAAAGGGCCTCGGGGAGCTGGCAGGCTGCCATCCAGGAACAGCAGCAGCAGAAAAATCCTCCCCAGGCACTTGGGGAACGAGCAGACAGCGGGCAGTAAACCAAGATCACGAAGCAGAATGAAACTCCCCTGAGGCCATCCTGTAGGGAAGAACAGCTTGGTAATGAAGAGCTGTAAGGAGGACAGTGAAGAGTTGGTGGTTTGTTTTGTTGGTTTTTTTTTTTTTTTTGTTTGTTTTTGTTTTTGTTTTTGTTTCTCTGCTCTGCTGCTGAAAACTGTCCAGAATTCATCAAATCCATGCAAATATACCTTTGTGTCCACTAGAATCTATCGCAATGCAGGGCTCTTGCCTCTCTTTGCTCATGGGGACAGTTCAGCTTGCTGGACTGCTGGATTCAGAGCAAAACAAAGGCCAAAGAGGAATCTGAAAAATTGCAGCAGGATTTCACTCTTTGTGGGCCTTATAATGTCATAAAGTCACCCCAGCCTCTCCACAGACCTGTGCCCTGATCAGTCATTGCTTTGCTGCAGGGATGTCTCAGATAAGCAAATATCACCTTTCTGTGGGGGGAGGGGGTAACTCCCAGGTTACAGGTGGCACAGGTATGGTGCAGTCTCACAGCCATTCTGGATCAAAAAATAAGTGCCACAGCTTTTTCCTCCTTGACATAAGTTCTTCTTACCTTCCTGGAACTGCTGCCATTGGTTCTTACTCCATGGTCCCTCACTGTTGCATTTTCAAACTTATTTTCTCCTTTTCATTCACCCAGCCCTGTTCCCAGTTCCTATCACTGCCTTTTTTACCTTCTGGGTCTTCACCAGGTCGCTGTGGCTTTGGGATGCCTTGTGAATGCCAAGTGGGGATTATTTTTTAATTATCATAGTGTTATCACATTACCTAGACCATCAGCAAGTGACCCAGGGACTCACCAGGCAGCTTCCTGCACAAACACAGCACCACAGCAGCCTCTGCTCCAGAGGATTTAGAGTCCAAAAATAACATAGGAGATTGAAAAAGGATAAAGTCAGATGGATGAGAAAGGGGAAACAATGAGACAGTGTTGGTCAGCAGAACAGACAGTCATCTCATCAGTATCCTTCTCTGTCATTAAAATAAATCCTCTCCCTTTCATAAAGGTTATTATGGGAAGTATTTCCTTGTGCTGTACATGAATCCATTTATTTTGAAGAGCACTAATTTCCTTCACAATGTGGTGTGACAAGCCAATATTTTATATTACTATTTTGAGAAAAAGGAGATGTGAGAAAGGTTATTACGGCAATAAGGGTTTTTTTTTTTTTTTTTTCCTACCATCACCGTCGCTGACTGGTAATCACAAGGTAAAACTTGCCAGGAACCTTCTCCTTCTGCAGCTGCTGTTTGACAGTGCCCATCCCAATTCACAGTGCTCGTGCTTAAGCCTGCAGACAGCAACACAGCCCAGCCCCTGAAGTCTCCAGGGCTGGTTGCATACACAAAAGCCACGTGCTTTGTGCCTACCAGGCTCGTTGGTATTCACTCTACAGAAGTTTTACTCTAAGAAAGAAAAGGGCTATGTTCTGAATGAGAAGGCACAGGACAAAGTTGTGAAAGAAAAGGTTAAAAGAAGAGTTAAAACCATATAGGTTAAATTAAATGGTTCTGTGTCATGAACTGCCATTTAAACTGCCCTAATCAGTAAGGAAAAAGGATAGTTTGACAAAATATTACAAGAAATAAGTGAAAGGCAGACATTTTATAAATTTAACCTGGAAATAAAGGCAAAAGAGCAGCTCTGTATCTGTCTGTAGGTTGTATTCTCGGATTTGAGCAGTATGACCACCTGCACTGTTTCCTTGTCATCACCCATCACAGCATTTCCACTCTCAACACCCCCTTATAAACCATGTGACACCAGAACAACCACGGAACACACCTCCCCTTCCTGCCATAACTGTTCCTTCCTTTTCATCTTCTCCCAGGGATCCTGCACAGATTATTAATTACACAACCATGGTATTTGAAACCTGCTTTTCTAAATGACTTTGTTCTTCCTTTCCTTGTCAGTTTTAGGAGTCCTGCTGCTACAGTGAAATTTCCCAGTTCCAGTGTATCTGTAAATGCATGCTCTAGGAAAGAGATATTGCAGAAAGGGCTGCTAGTGTCTGTCTCATTTCTGTCCTAAGGGTCCCAAAGGAAATAAAGGAGAAACAGGCAGCCCAGGACTCCCTGGCTTCATAGGACCCCGAGGACCACCTGTAAGTATGTGTAGGAAAAGATTAGACCCTCTTGTTACCTGCTTTTAAATATTAGCCTGATAAAGATGGGACAAAGTCACCGTCATTTAGGTAAAAAAGCATAAGTAGGAGATCTGACAAATCCAGAATCCATATAATTTCATTTCCAAAGGAAATTGGACTGCAAAAATACCACTTTTCATATGGATCAAAATCCAAAATCCCATTTAGGGAGCTGGTACTTATCAGTCAGCCCTGATACCGTGTACATTAATCAGCCTGGTTCAATAGTCTTCTTAATATGGGTATGGAGTGTTTAAGTTGTCAGACTCCATATCTGCATGAACCCTAGGTGGACTACATGGGAAAACTGTGAGTGATAATAATACAGGTATTTCTGATATTTGCTGTTCCAAGGAAAATTCCTTTGTTGCCAGCCACAGAGGTACATTGTAATTAAAGCACTCATATATCTCCCAAAGTGATCTAAAATAATACCTAGGCGCATGAAAAGATCACAGCCTCAAAATCCAGTATCTTTAGCCCTCCCAAGGGAAGTAAAACATGTTAAATTCCACTGGAAGGATGGAAAAGGCTAATGTTAGGCAAATATTTTTGTTTCTAGATCTGTTGGATCAAAAATGAGATGTAAAAGGTGTGACTCTAGCAGAGCTGAATATTCCACAGGATGATTCTTTTTCCTTACGTAATTTTTTATATACATTTTGTTTTATTTTATAATTTGAAAGGGAGTTGTATGATGAAAAAAGGAGAAAGAAATATTTGACTGGAAAGTTAATTTAAAGCAGGAAACATGGTGGCCATTTAAGACTGAAGTGGCCCTAAGGAATACCTGAGTAAGTCTGATGCTACCCAATTAGGAGCTGAAGTGATCAGGCATCTGTAGCACTGCACAAGATGTTATGTTTCCATTTTATGGCAAACATACCACCTGCATACACATGTTACAGATATGATCACGTGTGTTGGTTGCAAATGGGCTACAAAGATGAATCTTTCCATTCATGGCATGAGGAAGTGGGCAGAATATCAGCAATAACTAGATTAAGGTTTGCTTTGCTTTATCTGCACTTCAGGAGTCCAGTGAATTTTTTTTCATTGAAATGCTAAAATGCAAAATGCACTGTATAATTATCATACTGTAAATGCAGGGGAAATAATTTGAAAAATGCATAGAAAAAGTCTAATAGGGTGCTTGTTCAAATTTAGATTATTTAACATAATTCTGAAAGAAAGGCAAGATGTCAGGCTTGAACTTCCTTTATGACTGGCTCTGTATGTGTTATTTCAACTGGTATAATACAAGATGGCACTTCTACCTACAAAATTTACTTGACTTACATGTTTAGAATATTATGGGTATGATACTGGTACTGCTTAAGTTAAACCAGACCTTACAAAGTGCATGAAGTTCCATGAAGTATTGGTAAGAAAAAGGAACAACATTTATTGAAAGCAGGAACACACTTTTGGTGAAACATCTGTCCTGCTTTCAGCTGGTTTGTTAGAATTATTTCCCGTTATTTACATGTACATGGCATGCAACATTACTAAAAAACTGCTTTCTAAATAGTAAGATGTGTCTTTCCAGGCATGACCCATAGCAGTATGTTAAGGATAAATCAATCCAAACCTGCTGCTGTGCAGAATACTTGTGTTCTTAGCAGAAAACAAGGCTTAGGCTTATTAGGTAGACTCTTTCTTCTGACTCCTTCCAGTGCACTGCTAAATGAACTTTCTGTGTGTCCTAGGGAGAACCAGGGGAGAAAGGTCCTCCTGGAAAAGAGGTAAGTTAAATTCCCAGTTGTTTCAAAATAAGATTGGTGTTTTGGGAAAAAACATCAAGGACGCCACCTGGGACTCAACAAATTGATTTTTTTCACACAATGATTTGGATTGGAAGAGGTCTTAAATCTCATCTCATCCCAATCTCCTGCCATAGGCAGGGACACCTTCTACTAGACCAGGTTGCTCAGAACCCAATCCCACGTGACCTTGAACAATTTCAGGGATAGGGCATCCACAGCTTCTCTGGGCAACCTGTGCCAGGGCCTCACTACCCTCATAGTGAAGAATTTCTTCCCAATATGCTACACTCCTTTATTGTGAAGCCACTACTCCTCATTCTGTCACTACAGTCTCTGATGAAAAGTTTGTCCCCATCTTTCTTATAACCCCGCTGGAGCCTTCTCTTCCTCAGGCCAAACAATCCCAGCTCTCCCAGCCTGTCTCCATGGCAGAGGTGCTCCAGCCCTCTCTCTGGGCATCTTTGTGGCCTGCTGTGGACTTACTCGAACTGATTCATGTCATTCTTAAGTTGATGACACCAAATCTGAACACACTACCCCAGGTGGGGTCTCCCCAGAGAGAAGCAGAGTGGGAGAATCACTTCCCTTGATCTGCTTATCATAGTTCTGTTTTGTTTTTTTTTTTTTTCTTTTGAATTGTTGATAATTGAGAGCCAGTGGGGAGCTAATAATTGATAATTGAGCCAGTGGGGAGCTCTCAGGAAACTGTGGTACCATCAGGGAAATAAATTTTCCTCGGCTCACAAGAATCATTGCAAAGGTATTTGTTTTATTATTTACTGTTATTATGGAGAGATCTTTTTGTTTACCTTTATTTTGTTGCAGGGTGCACCAGGGAAACACGGTGAAATTGGCTCCAAAGGAGAGAGGGTAGGTTGGAGAATATTATTAGTTATTTCATTATGTTGAAATAAAGAGAGCTGTTTTGAGTTAGGGGCAGGGGGTAGAGGTCATTCTAGAGTGAAACATGGCCCATGCTTCCCACTCTCCCAGCTCTCTCTTTAATCACTTTCTGTCAGTAATAATTTGTGGATCATTTGTAGTGCACCAGATGTTGCATTCAGTAACTTTGCCAGCTCAGCTCTTAGTGTTTCGCTGTGTTTGGAAATCAGAATTTTGCCTCTTATTTTGTGGTGGTAATGCCTCTCTTTTCACTTAGGGTGAGCCTGGAATCAAAGGCGAAAAAGGCCCTCAAGGAGAAAAGGGCCCTCCGGGTGATCCTGGGATACCTGGTCACAAGGGCCATCCGGGACTGATGGGTCCCCACGGACCCCCAGGAGACACTGGACAAGTTGGACCTCCTGGTCCTCCGGGACAGCCAGGATTTCCAGGACCAAGGGTAAGATTTCCAGAGAAGGGCTTTGTACAGTAATTTCACTGCCACAGTGTGCGATCAGAAATGCACCTCAAATTACATTGGGGCTGATGGAAACTAGAGCAAGAGTGTGTTGTAACGGGGAGGCAGAGCCTTTATCTCTTGGTGCACATTAAGGGGAGTTATAGCACATCTTAGGGAATCACAGAATGGTTTGGGTTGAAAGACCATCTTGTTCCAACCCTCTGCCATGGGCACAGACACCTTCCATTAGACGAGGTTGCTCAGAACCCCGTAGGGGAGTGTTGTGGGGCTCTTGAATTGCACTCAGGGATGCTGAGCAGTCCAGAGCCATAGCCAGGGCAGCCAGTCACTGATGCCTCTTACCCCTGAATGCATAAATCAGATCTGTGACTGTGGCCCTGGCACTGGAGTCTGAAAAAAATTCTTTCTATTAGGGCAATAATGTGCAGCATTTCATATGGAGGACTAATGCCTTCCTCTGCTGCTGGTTGTTAGGAGAGACAAAATGCTGAGCCGTGGAAAGGTCACTACTCTATTCCTGGAAATCCTGGAGCCAGCTCATCAAAATTCATGAAATACTATTTTTGTTTAATATTCTGTCTCTTTTTTTTTTTTCTTTCTTTTTTCCCCCCTAATGGGAAACAATCTCACAACTGAGAACGCCTGAGGGTGGTGCATGTGGCAGAATGAGAAAAACTACCAACATCAGTGAAACCACTATGCCCATCCTGAGGATGAATTTGAGATCACCTCAGAAGAGAATAAATAGTGAAATAATCTCTGATGCAAAAGCTGAGTAAATTTTAGGCAAAGCATTTCTTTGTGTGTTCCAACAATACAGAGATTTGATGAGATTAAGTACTGATTATGGAGACAATGCAACTAATAGGGTTACAATTTGAAAAGATAATTTGTAAACCTTCAGAGTATGCTCCACAGTTGTGTTTACTTACTGGGATATTCAGTGAGAGCCATCACAAATGGTTTGTCCTTAATGAAAAAATTGTTTCTTTTGTCACTGAAGAACACATCTTTTTCTCATGCAAAATCTTGGGAAGGAGGCAGCAAACTCCGTACTTATCAGCAGTGTTATTGATTAAAACTGAGATGTTACTTAGCTATTTAATTACATCTCTTTTTTTTTTTTTAATGAAGAGTAACTTCTGGTTCAGTAGAGCTCACTAGGTTTTCATAAACCTGAAGGACACAAACTGCATCCTTGTATGTTAAAAAGATAAGTGTGTGGGAATAGCAACACTTTAATGCAAGTAGCTCATAGACAAAAGAATACAGTCTTTAGGTTGACCAGAGGTATTTTCAAGCT